>NC_141763.1:90713348-91017848 GCF_982258835.1 Parasteatoda tepidariorum | reverse complement strand
TGGTGTTTTAAAATTATAAAAAAACAGTTGAATAGTTGCTAAAGAAATCTGTTAGATTATTGGAAATATATTTGTACAAAAATATGAAATTTAAAAAAAAAAGTAGTTTGAAAATATTTTTCAGTCATATCAAAAATTTACGAATAATTGATTTTGTAAATTAAAGAAATTTCAAGGATGAGAAACTGTTTCTCTTTGATGTAAATAACTGCAAACGGGTGTTAATTTGAAAAAATTATTATTTTGAATTGAGCCGCGTTTGGAAGATTTTACTTTTAATGCGAAATAAGACACATTACTGACTGTAATTCCTAACTATATTTTATTATATAAATATAATATTTTTCACTTCTTTTGACCTAAATTAATATAAAATAATGAAAAACTATGAAAAATATTTTTAATAATAATCCTACGACAAATTGTTAAATATTAATCGGGTATAATAAATATAATAAAGCTGTATAACAAAACTGCATGATACATAGCGGATGCTATTAATCACAATAAAACTGTACGATAAAAAGTGAAAGCTATTAAATATACCGTTTATCCTGACCGTATAAGTGAAATTTTCAAATTCCCAAAATCATACGAAAATTAGGAGGTTACGGGTAATAAAGTCGATGCATTATATTAATGTCAATGCATTAAAAACAATGAGATAGATTCATATGACTATCAATTTATTCCCTTACAAAAACAATTGTAAATACGTTATATACAATTTATTTTGGCTGATCGTAAAGACACGGTCCCCAGTAAAACACCAAAGTCACGCAGCACTGGCTGCTGTCAATAAGCGGATGGGGGGTGGGTGACCACTTTGATCAGCCTGTGTTGGGACCGAGGGTGTGCAGTATTGGTTCTCGTTAAACTGTTCTACCATAAAGTGCTCGACTTCACGTTGAGGTCGTCGAGCTACTAAAGAGGGGGAGCCATCCCTTCTGCAGAAGATCAATCTGGCATATCTTCGGATCATCCTCAGGGTTACTTCCCCAAACCGTCGCCAATAGTCTCTCTGTGCAGCTCTAGTGCGACGTAAATGAAGAAACTACCTACTTAAAATTAAATTTGCACTTTCACTCATCATATTTTCATTACATATACTTTACAATACTTTAAATTACGTTGAAAAAAAATTAAGAATGAGAAAAATGAAGATAATTTATTCGGAATAATTTATAAAAAATGCAACACAATATTTTTAATTTGAGAAAATTCTGTGAAGTTAATAAATGTTTCGTGTATTTCTTTCTTTCCTTTTAATTTTAAGAACTTTCTTATTTCCCTTTTTTTTAGCGGTAGACCTATACACCCGACATGCGCGGAATTTGCCATCTTGTAAGGTTAATTAGGTCCCCGACCCCTCCAAATATGGGTATGCGGGAAAAATTTTCAACTTGTCGCCGTGACAGTCTCCCGCACAGCCGGAGGTGGACAGAGAGTATCTGGCACATGCACTGGCCGAGAGGCCCGGCGAAGCTCCTCCGTGTCATTTATTTAAAAACAGGAAAAAAACATAGTACTATTTTGGCAACAGCCCGGAGGATACAAAATTGACAAGTTCACCTCAAGAATTAAACGTTTTACATGTATAATATTAGTTGTGATTATTCCAACTATTAACTAACAGGTGAAGTTAAACATCTAGACTGATGTTTACAATAAAATATATGAAAAATTCAAGAATTTTTTTTTTAATTAAAGCTTATAAATTGGCCAACGGACCCTTATAAATATTTGAAATTTAATAAAATTAACGATATCTACCATATGAAACCCAGAATTTACCATGTGAGAGCTGTCAAAATATAATGGAATTTGTGCAAGCTACATGAAAAATATTTTTAGTCAAACCTCGTGACCGAAAACTGGTGGTTTAAAAATTTAAAGTTTAAAATACAGGAAAAATAATAAAAAGATATTATGAAATGATTGATAAAAGGAAAAAAAACAAGAAGTTAAAGGCTAAAATTATGCAATTGACCAAAAGGGTCTAAAAAATTCAACATATAAATTTGTAAAAGATCAAGCGCACTCTCAAAGTCGATATAATGAGACATAAAAATTTTTAAAAGATTAAAAATGAATATATCACTCAAAGTAAAAACATCGAAATCACTAAAATGATTAAGAGAAGTACAGTTAAAATAACACAAAAGACTTGCCATCTTGTAAAGGGATTCGACCTATACAAAAGTTAGAATTATACCCCGGGATATAAAACTGTGAGTTGAACGTTAAGTGGTTGCCATTCAACACGGTAAAATTGTACAACATTAAACATAATAAAACTGTGTAGCTATTTAACACACTTGTATACCATAAAGTGGGTACTATTAAACATAACAAAAACGCACATTAACGTGCTGGTGGGAGGAAGGTTAGCTAAAGTAATTACCTGGGCCTTTACCAAAACAGCCTCCTTTATTATCTTTTTCCTTAACAGTAGATCTGTCTGTTATAGGACTTGAAGGATTGCTTGTATCATACTCATGAGCTCCCAACTCTGTAAGGCTCTCTTTTTTATCATAACGTAAACAAAACCACGTGACATTAAAGTTCTAGCCAAAAAATACATATATTAATTAGTATTAAGTTGTACAATAAAGAAATATAATTTGTTATTTCTATTGTGTTGGCAACAAAATTCCCGCCGCTTTAATGTCACTAACAGCTTTAGCTACCCCAGAACCATCATTGAAGGCTAAAAGAAGACAAATTTTCTCCTTTTTATCAATATTATATTATATTTTCATTAAAAATATATTTCATTTTTATTCATCTGAAAATTAACATAAACATGAGCAAAATAGAGGGAAAAAAACACAGATTCTCGAAAAATGAAACATCCTCTTATGCATGATCTAATAGGCTTTGTACAAAGCCTTACTGACACGCGAAATGTTGAAATATATAAGAAAAACTACGGGAACATAATTGCCAACCAGGTTTAACCTCAGAAAAAAAAATTTCTTAACGAAGATTTGCTAATAAGCGAATAAAGTAAATATTGCAGTTAACGTAAAAACAGTGTTGAAATCAAAACCTTCGAAATCAAAAGAAAAAAATTAACATTTAAAACGATTTTCAGTTCGCAGGTATTAAATGAAATTTGATACGAAAATTGTTTTAGCTTGATAATAAACCAAGCCTAGTTGCTGTAACGTTAACACCACATGCACAACCACGTGATTACTCACAACCATCTGGTTTTAACGATATTCTTCACGAGCTGCAAATATCCAATCGCAAGATTGCGGACAAGAAGAAAAATTAAAGATGAATCACTTTTCCTCCCTTTATACAAAAGAGTAAAATCTGAATTTCCAAAATTAAAAAGATAATATTTTCTTGAGATATTAACGCAACTTTTTTATAATGATAATCATATTTAAAACGGTATCTAAACTTACAAGCCGTTTTACAATTATTATATAGTAAATAAGTTAGATTTACTCTCTTTCTCTCTATATTACTTTATATATATATTTACCTTAAAGTTTCGGTAAAATAGTGCCTAATCGACAGCTGTAATGAAAGCAAAACCATTAAACAGCGCGAATTTACTTTTTGCATTATTACTAAATAATCTTTTGGGCAAAACACTTTTAAGGAGATTATGTGGTAACTAGAAATTAAACTTAAATTAAAAAAATATAGTAGATAAAGCTGTCATAGTAACTGAGCAAAATGATTGTGTTTGAATTTTTTTCTCCAAATAGAATCAACATTAATACAATAAAACATCTTAGCTTCTTTCAATTGAACACTTTATAATTTGAGTGTAACAACCTCTTTATTGTCAAGAAATTAAAAAAAAAATATCTAAGCAATTGTGGAGATTAGGGAGCGAAGCGTGTAGGGTCGAGCCGCCGAGTGTAGGTGCAAAAATATGTCAGTAAGATACAGTAGCATGTAAAACTGTCTTACTAGAGTTGCGCAGCTCTTTTATAACCGTCGTTGAACAGTTGATCCATTTTTGGGTTTATGACTACTAATGTTCAACTCCGCAGCCTTGTAATTTCGAACCCAATCCAGAAGACAAGGGACTCTAACCCATGATCCGTCTACCATTGAGTACATTTTGCGCCAGCACTGTGGTCAGTGCGTGCTGGTTGAGGAATTCGTATGGACCAGCCATTGCTGGGATTCGTGCCTGGTTCACCTCATTGGAAAGCGAACGCTCTATCCCCTGAGCCACCACGGCTCGCAGTGGGCTATTGGAGACGGTCTGAAAAACCTCTCGGAGGATGATTTGAAGACTTGACATCACAATTTTAATCCTCTACAGACGGTGCCGCGTTTTCGTAGCTTAACGACCTGCTCGTGTAGTCAAGTATTTTATAGCAGCACAGTTTAACGATGACAATACCGCACACCTTTTGTCACTTCACAGGCTGATCAAAGTAGTTACTCACCCGCTCACTGATAGCTGCCAGTGATGCTTAACTTCATTTATCTACTGGAAACCGTGTCTTACTATCAGTCTACTGGGACAAGTAGAAACTTGGCGTATTAAAACTATAATTGAAGAATTGAGAGGTTGAAGATTCTAATTGACATTTTATTAAATTCGCTAATTTGTCAAGTTAAAATGGAAATATAACATTACTTTTTAACTGGGGAACATCCCATTCAGTTTTAATCTTTTACTTTGGAGTAGTAAATTCAAATCGAAAATGTTAAAAGAACAGTAAAACTTTTTAGTAACGTTTTTGAAACATGCCATCGAAGCAGAAATATTGACCACAGATAGGGAGCCTGGGACAGAGTCTTCTGAAAGCAGCTAAACATCTTTAAATTAGGGATACAGAAATACTTTATAGAGAAATAATATTTTTATAGCTTTTACATAATTTATGTTGAGCTGTGGCGGCTCAAGGGATAGAGCTTTCACCACCCAATGAGGTGACTGAGTTTGAATTCCAGAGATGTCTTTTTGATACGAATTCCGCTCCCAGCTAGCACTGACCATAGATCTCGATGTAAAATATCCTCAGTGGTAGACGGATTATCAGTATTCCCTGTATTCCCTTGCCGTTAGGCTAACCGTGGGTGGTTTTCTCCTCCATGCAAAGTAAATGCGGGTTAGTCCCATCAAAAAGTTCACCGCGAAGACGAATTTTTCCCAATATTTAATCTAGATGTCCCCTTGTCTTCTGGATTCAGTTCAATATTTCAAGGCTATGGATCTGAACATTGGTAGTCGTAAACTCAAAATTAGGTCAGCTATTCAAAGATGATTATAATACAACTGGTGACAACTAAAGAAATGTGAATTTCCACGGGAAAAAACTGGATCATATCACGCGACGATAAATGGAAACGGTTTATACCATTTCGTTTTTATGTTATTTAGAGATGCAATTTTACTGTTAATATGAATCAGCTTAAAGGCATTTACGAACCCTTTCATCGGGATTATCAGGATCTTCAGTGTAAATGGTCGGCTCCAGATGAACAGTTTGACCGTATCCTCGACGAATATGAGTGGCACCACCACGCACCAGCATGGGAAGCAGGGGCGTTTCAATAATTCTCAAGTAGGAGTAGACACTCCGCCTCGTGAGAATCGACCTGTTCTGCACATATGTTCGGTAATCTTCATATGCATCAATTTCTTTGACGGTGTGCAGATCCTCTTCGTGAGTCACATTTTCATCTTCGGCTTGACATAAAATTAGAAAAAAAAATGATAAAAAATATGATAAATTATGATGAAATTAAGCTAAGAACTCCTCCCGCCACAAATTGTGTAGCCGTCTGGTGCTATGGAAACAAGAATGGCGCATTTTAGGGAGGGTAGCTTCACTCTAGGACTAACACAATAGACCGAAGAGATTCCCTTACTCTCACCGACTCGAGTCGAAACCACTCCAAAACAATGACCCCGCATAGTTATACCTCGTTACCATGGTCACCGCCACAGGTCCAGATGAATGTTTGGAGGAGTTCTCATTATAGACAAACCGTGCCGTACCAAAAAATCATAGTTAACACATTAGTGAATGCTGATTTAATAGAGTGAAAAACATATCGGGCGACCACAGTAAAATGGTCGTTAATGGAGATTGGTAGTTCTTAGAGGTTTACTCCTATTGACGTCGTACTTAGAGGTTTACTCCCAATAGAAAGTGCATGATTTGCATAAAAGTGCATGAATAAAAAGTGCATGATTTTTCGCAAGCAATTTTAATTTTACTCAGGGATATTTTCTTGGTGCAGTAATGCCAATAAAAATGTCGCCTACTGAAATAATTATGTGTAAAAACAAATTTGCAAATTATGAATTAAATAAATAAGCAATTATGTTTTTTGTTTAAGCTTGCATTTAATTCCATATCATGAAAATTAGTTTACTTTTAAAAAAATATGAGGTTTGCTTGTTTGAGATGCTTAGTTTTTTTTCTAAAATAACTGTTTTTTACTAATTTAACTTTCAACTCTAAAACTAAATCATTGATATCCTCGTCTTTAGCGCTCTCTGACTGTAACATGAGGTTTGTCAATCTTTTTCAGAGATCGTCAAAAAGAACTCTTTTAATAAGAGCCACTCACAAATATTTTCAATACATTTGAATCAACTTATTTGTTTTGTTAATATATTTAATTTTTCTTTTCTTATTTGCCCCTTTCTGCATTTGGTACGGAGGTTTTCCCGGTCGCTGGGAGAGGTTTTGATGGTCTATCCTAAAGGTTGTCTTCAATACAAAGTCTATGAAAAAACGTATACCGCAAAATATAGAAGTTACTTACATACTTTTGCGTATACCTCAAATATAGAACTTTTTGCATATACTTAATATATACTTTCTGCGTATACTTCAAACAATAGAAGTTACTTGCACACTGGAAGATATGGTCACAATAGTTTGGTCAGGAGAGCTGTCAGTTAATTTTACTCTTGCGTGTACTTCTTATGATCATAGTAATTTAGTATAACTGTTTTGGTGAAAAATATATAGTACATATGCAAATAAAACGTACCATATATGGTCAAAGTATATTTCAGTTTGTAGAGGCCTAATTCTAAAGATCTCTTAAGGATTCTGATGGCCGAACAGTTGTGGGTTTTTAAGTAAGATATGTCTATTTCTTCTTCACTTCCAGTTCCATCTAATTTGAAAATCGACCACTCATGGTAGGCTAGGTAGGATTGGTTGTTTCGAAATATAGCAGTAGTCTCGTACCTGCAGTCTATGCCACGCTTGCACTAATGAGAAAAAAAATTATGAGAGGAAATATAATGACAATAACAAAACAGGGTGTCCCAAAGTTCGACCAACGAATTCGGAAAGGAGATGAACGATATCAAGAGTTTGAAAATTTACTATAAATTAGACTACGTTAAAAGAGTAAAAATTGCCAAGAAAAACACGTAGGTTTCAACATTGCTGTGAAAAACAACTGAAAAAAAATACTACAAAGTTGCTACGTACAAGAAAAGATTTCTATGAAAAATTATAACAAAAGCTGTTCATAGTGGAGTTCAATGACGTAAAAGCGATTCCCAGATGCTCTTATAGATAAAATTTGCGTCTGGCGCAACAAAAATCACGCTATGAGATTAACCGGTTTGTACACAAGCGAGAGTCGCATTAACTTGTGTTCTAAAACATCCTCGTATGAAAAAGTATTACAGATTGAGATTCGGTTAATGTGAAGGCCATGAAACGAGATCCAATCCCCTTGATTATGTTACATCGGAGTGATTTTACTTTGGAAAAGCACTATGTGCAGGGGATTCTCGACGCGCTGCAGTTCACTCTCTTGGCAGCAATTCATGGAGCAGCTGCTGCAGAAGCTGAGTGCGTATTTTGAGATTTTCATCCTCGCAACGGGAATCGCGATTCTATATCATATGGTAAGTTTTCATCCACTTGAAGTTGTTTATCAGCCTCTCTAAATTTATTAGTCGAAATTTGGAACACCTTGTATATGGCAATATGTTCGGCAAAATTCTGATGATTTTTGCCGAAACTGAAGTAACAAAACGGTTATTCAAATAGTTAAGTTACTAATTAAGTTTTAAATATTAAGCCATTAATTATTAACTAAATTATAATTATTGATAATTAAATAATTATTAAAACACTAATATAGTAAAACAGGACTGATATCAACTTCATTACCTGATGAAATTTCGAAGCGTTAATTGTCTTCAGATCTTAAACAACCACCAAGCCCTTTGTCGTAGGGCTAGTGCGAACAAAAACTCTTAATATTAAAAAAACTAATTATCCAAATTAGCTTACTTATCATTCAAAATGAAGATACGTTGTAATAAGTGTACTTTTGACTCTTTTTTCTTTTCTTTTTGTATTATTGAATTTTTATCGTTTGTTTCAATATTTGATTTTTAGATTGTTTCTTATTTAGTTTATCCATTATTTGCCCTCAGGGCACGGTCAGTTTTTGGTCTTACCACTGACAATAGAAAGGCTCCAGTATGTTAACGCACAGAGTGTCACCAGATGAAGTATTGTTTTTTCTGACATACATATCTTTAAAATTTCGTTTTGCTTGTTTTTGGTTTCCAACTTTTTATTTAAATTGTCTAATACAAGATGTAATACAAGAGAACTGAATTGAGATCACACCCGTGTTATCTTGGGCCGCTGGTGTCAGAAAGGTTCGTTTTATGTATGCTATCGTTTCATATCTATTTGATACGACAGACCGCAAAGGTAAAATCGCATGATGGCTTTTACGTGATCTCGATTCCGACCGGGTTAAAACATTCCCAAAACTGTGTAGAATTTGGGGATAGTTTGATACATAATTATCAGATCATTAATTATAAGATTTTCGACTGATGCCCGTAAAACTTTTTTCGAATCGAAATGATTGATTTTTAATCTGGACTTGCGTTAATCGTCACAGAATAATACAATTAAACAACAAAGCATGTTCGAAGCAGAAAAGATGAGAGAGCAATTACTTCAATGGGTCGATCACTGTCTGTCGAATTTTCATCAATCCAAAGAACGGGTGTATCATAATCTCCGTAGGATATAAATATCGTCAAGTTCTTTTTCAGTCGACTGACAGAATTAAATACGTCGACAGAGGGTTGAAATTTTCCACCATACATGTAGTTATTCAATATGCTGAAATAAAATGAGATATAATAAATATCGCACACATTGCTAATCTGAGTAAAATAAAATACATGAAATCATTAGCAGTAAAAAAATAATTAAATTTTATAAAACCAATTATGATATAAGTAATATTAAACACATTGCAAATCTTAAAATCTAAATAGGATAAAAAAATAACACACAAATGTAAAAGATAATAAGATTTGGCAAAACTAATTAAGGAATAATAAATATTATATACGTCTAGATTTGCCAAGGAAGTAATTTTGACTGCTTTTTAATTCCAATTAGAAAAACAATGATGTATATAATGACACAATTTCTTAGAATTTTGAGATTTTTTGTACAACATATAATTTTTTTTATTTTTAATGTTTACTAATAGCTTGTTACATGACTGTAAATAATATAAAAAATATTAAAAATTAATTCAAATAAATTTCTTTACACATTAGTTATTCTTTCACAATCTAATCATTTTGACTGCTTTTAGGCAATATAGGTATATACTAAGTTTCAGTCTTTCTAGTGTTAATAAAGAATAATGAGATCTGATGAAACTATCTTAGATAAAAACAAATATTACACATACTGCTATAATAATCAGTATTAACAAAAGAATAATTAGAATTGGAAAAACTAATTAAGTAAAAACAAATTTACAATAGTGATCAATAACGAAAAACTAATAGGATTAAAAAAACAATAAGGATAAACCAAATATTACACACCTTGATGGAAAAGAAACAGAATTTCATTATTAATTCAAATTTGTAATTTAGAAGGTACTTCTAAATAGGTTCAATGGAAAGTGTATCAACTATGAAAAAGGCACCAGTTTTAACTTAGAGATCCTGATATCTAACTCTTAGTTAAAGAGTTACAACAATAGCTTCAAAATTGTCCGAAACAGTTAGGTTACCACACTTCGCGACGCTTCTCCGCAATCTCTTCTTCTTCCTCCATGATGGGAGCTTTTAGCTTTCACAGTGATTTTTATTGATCTTTTAATTAACTTTTTTAGTATCAAGTGATGTTGTTGTTGTAGTTCATTTACGTCGCACTAGAGCTGCACAATGGGCTATTGGCGACGGTCTGGGAAACCTCCTTGAGGATGATCCGAAGACATGCCACCACAATTTTGATCCTCTGCAGAGGGGATGGCACCCCCTCTTCGGTAGCCCAACTACCTGCACGCGAAGTCGAGCACTTTACGGTAGAACAGTTTAACGAGGACCAATACCGCACACCCTCGGTCCCTACGCAGACGGATCCAAGTGGTCACCCACCCGCACACTGACCGCAGCCAGTGATACTTGACTTCGGTGATCTGCTGGGAACCGTGTCTAAACGATCAGTCCACTGCGGGACATGTTAAAGTCAAAGATGTGTTGAAAATGAAACTAAAATGAATAGCATTTTAATTAAGAGAAGGAATTATTAATAACTTTACAAAAAACTAATTGGTAAAAGTTTTTTTTCCTCCATTATTTCTAGTAACATATTTTTTTATCACTTATATATAAGTATTAAATATGTTTATCATAATATAAATATACCTTTTATTATATTATTTTTTGTTAACTTAACTGAATCTTGATATATTTGAGATACAATCTTTCAATCAGAATTCAGATTATTTTCCGACTAGCTAGAGCACTCAAGACAGTACTGAACTCCATGCCCGATGCCAATGCAAGATTCAATTACTTTTTGGCAGCTATCAGCAGAACTTATCGCGATGGTGTCAAAGAAAATTTTCCATTAATCAAAATTTTCTGATTACTTTAAGACTGGATAGAATACTCAAACATTCAAGTTTAAACTGCAGCTCTATGATGAATTACTATACTATTTTCAATAATTTCACGGCCATTATCAACAAAGCTTATCATGAAATTGTTGCTAAAGGAAACTTTTCACCTGTCAAATTTTCTGTTTCAAATGTTTTTGTTTCACCGAAAAATTTCTGATTAACAAGAGTGTTCATGTTAGCCCCCCTCCCCAATTTTACGACAATTTAAGTTTCATTTCTTTCCAAAACAATCCGAATTAGTAACCATATTATCGCAAGGTTAACTGCTTGCTGGAAAAATTTCGTCCACTTTCCGAAGAACTAGAGTGTTTAAACTTGATCTAGAGATTCAAATCTTATGACAAGTTTTCCGTTAGCTTTGTCACCAGAAAAATATATTGTCATATTATTTCGACAATAAATTTATAGTGAATCAAAAGTTCAACTGCTGTCCGATTAGCTAGAGGGCCTACATTTCCTAGATGATATTCCTAGCCTCACACAAGATGACATCGCAAGTTTTTATCGTTTAATAATTACTACATGAAAATTTTTGAATCATATCACCAAAAAGGAAATTGTCTTCAAACTGAATTTCGACTACTTTCCAAGTAGTTAAAGTGTTCTTAAAGGAACTAAACAATCTTAGATGGTTGTTTCACTTATTTTTTGACCTATATAAGCATAATTTAGATCGTGAAGTGAAATTTATCAGTAATCTGAATTTCAAACACTTTCCGACTTGGTAAGAGATTGCTTACATCCTTACAAGAGCTTTGATGAAAATAATATGTAATTTTTTAACAGTTCAAGCTAAATTTATTAACAGACGATAAATTTTTTATGCATTCCGACTTTATATAAAAGGTACAAAATCAAAAAGTAGAAAATGAGAAAATAATTTAATTTTTGTCATAAGAAGAAAGCTACGAGCATAATTTTAGTAATAAACTTCTATCATCACCAAAAAATCTCCTCTTCATGTTTTGAAAGTGATCAGGGTTGCCACAACAAAATAGTTGCTTTTAATAGCCTATAGCATGGAAATAGTTTCCAAAAACTATGAAACTAGTTGCCTAAATAAGAACAAAAAATGTTCAATAATATGACTAAAATTTTACTAAATGTTTAATTGTCATATACCATGATCCATTTAGTCAAATTGGTAGCAAATATAATAATTTTTATATAAACTATAGAGTTCTAGCACTAAATTTTTACATCAAAATGGTATATTTGCAGAAAATTAAATACTTTTAATTACTGGAAGTCATTCAAAAAAATACTTTTTTATTAAAAGAGACATACTTCTAAAACTTTTTTCCTTTTATCAATAATTAATTTAGCAAATATACATTGTGAAAAGTGATTACTCAAATTCGAAATTCACGCATCGTAATATCGTATTAAAAATTGGATTTTTTAAAACCATGCAGAATTTTGTAGCAATAACCGCTGAAAAGGCAATCGAAAAACACAATAGACAGGGGTGGAACTTGTTTGCACTAACTAATTGGCCCTCTCGAACCATTGATATTGAGTTCTAGAACATTAAAATCCGATAATTAGATCAAAAGTTATTCAGGATGATCCTTTTTTTCTCTCTTTTGCGCATTGCACTTAAATTACATTAGGCCATTGATAAATAAATATAAAATTTGTAAAAAAAGGTACTTAATTTGCATTTTACCTTATAGTAGATTCATCTTTCCACATCGCATCTTTGATTTCTCTTTTCCTCCTGCAAAAAAAAGTAAATATTAATGTAAATTGAAACTGTGGATTGGAAAATTAAACTACAATGCGATTAGCAGAAAAATAAATTAATAAATGTAAGAGCAGGAAATCCTAAGGTTAAACACCTATAACACAGCAAAAATTACATTTACAGACTAAAATTTTTTAGGTAGCGAAAATTGAAAGATTGAATGTAAGTTTATAATTTCATTAGTTGCTAAATTTCATAGAGCAATCCTCGAAAAACTCAGAATTCGCACTTAAAATTCGAGTAGTAAGTTTTTTTTATCAGCTAAGTTCTTAAAATTTAAAAGTTACAACCGGAGATTTCACATGTAGTTATCTAATTTTTCGGTATTATTTAAATATTGTAAGGATTAGGGATATAGAACCATACAAAATATATATTAATATTTTTGCTGCCACTTTTTAAGTTTATTAAAGATTGCATGAACGTTGGGTAAAATGTCTTAACCCTTTGAATAAAACAGTGCTATTAACCCTTTGACGCAGAATTTTACTAAACATATTTTTCATACTTTTTATATTACTTTATATTAAGTCAAAATAAGTGAAAAATATTATATTTAACAATTTTATAATTTATGGTTATGAAGTACAGAATAAAACACCGGTGCTTTTTTCTGCATTAAAGGCAAAATCTTCCTAACACGGCTCACTTCCCAACAATTAATTTTCAAATTTGCTGTTATTTATATCTAAGAGAAACAGTTATTCATGAATGAAATTTCTTTAATTTTACACTAGAAAGACTGAAATTTAGTATATACCTATATTGCTCAAAAGCAGTCAAAATGACTGGATTGTAAAAGAATAGCTAAAATTAATTTTCAATATTTTTTATATTATTTACAGTTATATAACAAGTTATTAGTAAATATCAACAATAAAAAAAATTGTATGTTGTATAAAAAGTCACAGAATTCTAAGAAATTGTGTCATTATATACATCAATGCTATTCTAATTGAAATTAAAAAGCAGTCAAAAGGACTTCATTGGACAATCTAGTGTTAAGAAATCAATCATAGATAAATTTTTGAACTCGAATAAAAAAAACTTTTTTTTTTTGGATCTTATATTTTAGCAGAAATATAATTCCCATTATCTAAAAGATTTGTTTTAGCAAGTATTAGGCTGTTTTTTATAATTAAGAAAGTACCAAACTATATTTTTGTATATAATGGGATACATGTAAGTGACGTAGTGCGGGTATCTCAATCCTGATTGGTTATTAAAACGTGGCATTTGTTTTCGTTATTCATGTAACTGTTCTTTCCATTCTATTACGAGTAAGCCAAGTCCAACAAGACTCAATTCTCTTAAGTATACGTAAGTCTTTAATGCATTATATATTCTTTCACGAAGATTTCAATTAATTCACTAGATATTTAATATTTAACGCAAAGACAGGCTTGAAACTATGTAGAACATAACCAAACATAATATGCATCGAAGTTGCCAGGTACACGAAATAAAAATATATCACGGTTACAATAAATTACATAAACAAATAATAAATCTAAGTTAAGTAAAAGATGTAGACGAGAAATAATTATTTTTCAACAAACTCGATGAACGATACGAAGCTGTATTTAATTAATCCCACATTAATTAACAATCTAACTTGTGTGGAGACAATTCGCTCAACTTTAACACGCCATTTTGTTTGCTTATAAACGATCAGCTTGCGCTTACGTCGTAGGTCACATGTGTGGGTATATGTGATCTTTATCTTGAAGTGCAAGTACCCAATTAGAGAATCAAAAATATATACAAGGGACACCGGTGTCATATCTCCGTCAAAGTATTAAATTTCATAATAATTTTAATGGCTGTAAAACATACAAATTGTTTTGAAACTTAAAATTAATTGTAATCGTATTGCCTAAATATTTTAAAAAGGTAATTTATTGCATTGTCTAGATTATTTGTAATTAAAATTTTTAAAAAATTTCGTCTTTCATCCCTTTTGATGGTGTATGTTAAGCTCATAGCATTTTTAAATTATTTAAAATATCCTATTTTGTTATAATGTTCGCTTTCAAAAGATTTTAACATACTATTTTTTTCCTTAATCAATATTACATAAGCTTTTTTTCACGGCGACACACAAATTGTCATTTTCGTATCGCATAAACATAACTATATTTCATTTGTATCTTACCTGGCAAAATCGGTTGGTTTTTCAATGAATTTAAAGTCCTCTTTATCATAGTGTAGTGTGCATACTTCTTCATTTCCAAATGCCCGTAATCGGGAATTATCAGCAGCATCAAATACAACACATGAGTAATCATCGAATTCTGAGAGAGAGATAGTAAATTCAATGGATTCGTCGATTTCCCCTTCGGTTGCACTTGCGTTGTAGACGTAGTTAGAAACCTCTGACAGTATCCGCAACTGCTTTGAAATCTGATTACTTTGTTCATTTACATCAGAATCCTTCGCCACAAAAGATACATTCCATTCTCCTACCTGTAGAAAAACAAGAATAAAAACATATTTCATACAGTTGTAGAACATAGCGCAAAGCTGTGTGATTATTTCTGTCTGACTATCACGAGAATTCCTCCAGACTCTAGACACACGTGCAAGCGGTTAATATGGTAATGGAGCCTTTTTCCTCTGGTTTAATTTGCTTGAGTCATGCCATTTCGTGAATTCTTCCTCATTACAAATGCTTTTACTATTGTTTCTCTAGCAGCAGACAGCCTAAAACTTTCAGTAGGAAAGAGTTCTCGTGAAAGCTGGACAATATTACCATCTGTCCTCAGATCTATAAGCGCTAGTAGTGTCTGTATACGCTAGCTGTGTGATTATTACTGTCTGACTATCACGATAATTCCTCCAGACAATAGACATAATTTTTCTTAAAACTAGAAGAAATAAGACAAGTGAGGCTACAATCAACACTTTTCCTACTTGCATTTGCTTTTATTTACTTGCTTAACTGGAATCTAGTTTTTTTCCTGTTATAAAATAATTCTGTATATCTATATATATATTTCTCTTACACGGCGATAAAAAAAAGCCTCATTACAACTCCCCGAATGGCAACGCTAGAAAATAGACCAATGATTACCGCTAAAAATGTCACATGCCAAATCTAGCTAAGATGGCTCAACATATAGCGCTTTTAAAAACGGAAACTGAAATAACCAGGGAGAGCATAAGCTAGGCAGAAGTCTTTGTCGATAGATCTCTATTTTGGTTTTTTGTCGAAAGCGTTTTTTTTCCACGAATTTATGTATTACGAATTTATTTGACAATTTTTGATTTATATCACGAATTTATTTGTTTTACTAGAATTTATTTGTTTATGCAGGTTTTTCCATTGCAATTCACTTATTTAAATTTTTAATGGACTTTTATTATAGCCGAAATTTTAATCTTTTTAAAGAGATACCAGTTTTAGAAATTTTATCTTAAGATTTTATACTATAGCACATTTCTAATAGATTTAACGAATTACCTGTCATTTATTTGAATTCAAATTTATTTTAAGGACTCAATACTTACTAATAAGATGTAATTTTTTTTAGAAAAAAAAGTTGTTATATGGATTTGAATGATTGTTTTGAATTCTTAGAATTTTGTGCATTTGCAATGTACCTAAGTTAGTAGCGAGCGAAGCGAGCTTGGTTTGCGGAGCAAACCATATAACATTGCGTAGCAATTTTCGGGGGTTGGCGAGCGTTAGCGAGCAGGGGGCGCAGCCCACTAGTATTTTATATTGATTAATAAGTTATGATAGTGACGGATATTTTAATCCTCCCGAAAATGAGCTACAAATGAAATATAGTTTTACTACCAGGTTTTTCTTATTTTCGGGTAAGGTTTTCTGTCAGTTTTTTTCATGATGGATATCCAATAATTAGTCTAGAAAATGAAATTTACGAGGACCTACCTCAGGAAAATCGTGAGACAAAACATTTTCTTTTGAGCTTAGTTCAAAGCTTCCATCTTCTGATCTCATTTCAAAACTAGTCACATGACCTAATATAAAATAAACCAAAAAAGTAATATAAAATCCAGTTTCAAATGATGCAAAGTCATGTGTCAAGCAGTTCAATAAAAACAAATCAGAGAGATCTTCTTTAAGCTGAGGATGAAAGATGATAAAAACTTTAGATAAAATCGGGCTAATACTAGACGTGACCTCAGAGTTACAAAATATAATTATAGGCTATGCTTTTACTTGTCACAGTGTGTTGGTCCGGTATATTAAGTTGGGGAGAGTCTTCCCCTACATATACTGTTTAACAACAACTCCTTATACCAATATATTGCTTTCTATTATCCCCATCCATTATGTGTCACATATACTTATTTCACATTAACCCTATATAATCACAGTCCGATTTATCACAAGGCCCAGGCCTAAGGCAGCCTCATTTTCAAGAACCCATAAATGTTACAAATAATTTCTTTTTGTGTTTTTTTTCCTTAAGAATTGCTTATTAGAATTACGAGTTATCAAAAATTGAAATAAATACAGGGTGTCCCAAAAGGTCGTTTACAAACTTAACATGCTGGTCTGTCATATCATGATGAACAAGATTTACATAGGAACTTGTGTCCGAAAATTAAAACTGCGACTGCTAGAGGGCGATAATTGCACGAAAACGGGAGAGTGGGATAAACAATCATTTCATGCGTGGACGTTGAAGGAGAAGGATGAATGAGTTTAGTAACGCAGAAATGACCGACATGCATTACGTATACGGCGCAACTGATGGAAATGGACGAGCCGCGGCACGGACGTACCTTGAACGCTTTCCAAACAGACGTCAGCCATGTCATGTTTTGTTTGAACGATTGCACCGCAGATTATGTGAATCAGGTGCCTTCGTAGCACGTAGACACATCGGTCGAGAACGTGCTACACGCACATCTGTCGTAGAGGAAACCGTGCTACAGGAGTATGCCATCAACCCGCAAAGAAGTCGCCGAGAAGGCGAACATGTCTTGGGTGTAGCTCGTTCCACCATAATACGCATACTGCACGATGACATGCAACACCCTTATCACTTCCAAAAAGTACACGCATTGTGCGCTGACGATTATCCCAAACGCATTGCATTCTCACGCTGGTATTTGCAACAGCGGGTTGCACAGCCAGATTTTCCATCATGGATTTTGTTTTCTGATGAATCCTGCTTTACACGGGATGGTGTCGTGAACCTGCACAACATGCACGTATGGGCGCATGAAATCCCAAGATGTACACGCGCACATGAACAACGTTTCAGCGTAAACGTTTGGGCTGGTATTATCGGTGACATGTTGATTGGCCCTTACCTTCTACCTGAACTCCTCGAAAGAAATACCTATCGCATTTTTTTAGAAAGAGTTTTGCCGGATCTGATGGGTGACGTTCCAGCCGCTACACGCCGAAACATCTGGTTTCAGCATGATGAAGCGCCTGCCCACTTTAGCTACGCTGTTCGAGAATACCTCGATAGGATTTATCCTAATCGCTGGATCGGTAGAGGCGGACCAGTCCAATGGCCACCGTGATTCCCCGACCTGACTCCCCTGGATTTCTACATATGGGGACACATGAAGTCCATAGTGTACGAGACACCTGTAACATCGGACATAGATCTTATCACCAGGATCGCGGAAGCGGCAGCAAGTGTCCATGACACTCCTGGCCAATTTGAACGGGTTCGTGAATCCATGCGCCGACGCTGTTAAACGTGTATTGTGGCGAATGGAAGGATTTTTGAGCATTTGCTGTGATGTAATGATGTTTTATAATAAAAATCATATTAACACCGCTATCGATATCATTTTTTTTCTCCTCATCCAAACCTGCACTTATCGCCCTCTAGCGGTCTCAGTTTTAATTTTCGGACACAAGTTCCTATGTAAATCTTGTTCACCATGATATGACAGACCAGCATGTTAAGTTTGTAAACGACCTTTTGGGACACCCTGTATAAGCTCAAATTTAATAATATAGTAATTCATGTTATAATAATTTAAAAACACTTCACAACATGAAAATTTTATTTAAAGTAACGATTAGGGGGGGGGCCCTAATAGTTTTATGCCTAGATCAAGCCCTGCTATAATGTTTCATATAAACCGAAAACGCTGTTTTCCATCAACCCATATAGTGTTTCATATTAGCCTTATCCCATTACACTGATTTACATTATCTTCATGCACTGATTTCACATTATTTCCATACACTAGTTCGTATTATCCCCGCATGCTGATTCATATTAGCCCCATACGCTGACTCATATTAGTCGCCTGCACTGCTTCACATTACCTTTATGCACTGGTTTACATTATCCCCAAACACTGCATCCAATTAACCTCATACACAGATTCTTATCAGTTACTCGGATTTTAGCTATAACTCAGGTTGCGTGAAGTTTCAATGGCTTAAAACACAGATTACTCTTTTTTGAATAAAGTTAAGGTGAAAGAAAAATGAGCATTCCCCAAAATATTGTTAAAGAGTTGAGAGTTTAGCATTGTACAAAACGTTCACAAACATTTTAGAAATATGTTTCCATGATGTGACAGAAACTGAGGGTCCCTGACTACACCATGACGACACCACGACACACTTTCATTAAGTGGCCAGATCATTATTTCAGCTTGATAATATGCAAATGCTATTTCAAAAAAGTGTTTGTTAGGTTTTGACTATCTCCATTTATTCATTTAGTAAACAAGAGTCTTATCGCGTTTTCGATAAAAGCATTTTTTATTTACATATTTGTGCAATAATCTCGTCAGAGAATTGGTTGTTGCGGTTACCTCTTTTTTATAATTTAGCATATTCAAGGCAATATATTTGATTAATCTGTAAAAATTAAAAACTTTTAATTCCACTCAAAGCAGAAATACTTACCGGAAATATCGCATTCAAAGTACAGTGTGGAGTGTTTAGGCGCATCTGACTTGTTTTTGCCTTTCAATTGAATCCTGTCCTCGGGATATGTACCATCTTTTACGAAATATGTTGTTACTGACAAGTTTCCCAATTTCTTAAAAATGGATACCTGAAAGAAAATCGGAACATGTGATAAATATTGTTCGTATTGTGAGTTAAATAGGGGAGAGTGGGGTCAATTGTAACATTTTTTACTTAACGATTTTTAACTAACAAAAAATCCAATATATTATTAGTATTAATTGACAGACGAGTAAAGTAGACTATCCTCTACTAGAAAAAAATAAATACCTGATTTTAAATGTTATTATATTAGTTATTAACAATTTTTGACAGTCGTGCACTTGTTACAATTGTCCCCACTTTCGGGGTCAATTGTAACAGTTCATAAATTCAACTAAAACATAGTTAATTATACATATTATCATAGTTGTGATATATTTTTTTATTGATCAAAATAGTAGTGATATTTTAGGAGTAAAAATAATAATGAGCAGAGACCTAAAGGGTTAAACTTATAACTTTAAGGGGTTAAAAATTTTAATTTATGCTGTGAAAGGTGACAAATAAAATAATGCATATGCAACATAATATAAATGATATAGGAAACTATTGGTGGTTCTTATAGAGGTTTTTAAACCACTAATGGTAAAGGTTTTTAAACATAAGATTATTTATTTTCAGCTGTTACAATCGTCCCTTTACTTATTGTTACAATTGTCCCCAAGACGCCATTTCACCTTCATTTGTTAAAAACAATGCTAGTTAATTAGCAAAACTAATCTTTTTTTATTGAAATGCTAATTAAGGTGTCCACTTACATATTAATTTTTATTACATTACTAATTTTTATTTGTTTAAACGAAATTACTTAGTTACAATATAATATTCTAATACCAAAAAAAGTACTTGCGTGGCGTGAAAATATCTTTTGTGACGTAACTCTTTCAAAAGTACATAAAAATGGTTGCCATCAGGGGTGTACATGTAGATTTATTAAATACACCTTGTGCGCCACCTAGGAACCAAATCTAGAACCCGACACTCGAAATTTTTGCTCTGTTACAATCGTACCCTGTTACAATTGACCCCACTCTCCCCTACTATATTGATATAAAGGTGGATTAGAAAAGTTGAAATTTATTAAAATGTTTAGCAGTAGATCAGGAAAGTAGTAAACTGACACTATCATTAAGATGTATGCAATGTTATTGTTGTTCCGAATGACGCGTGGACAAGCCAAGATGAATGTGAATTTAATGGAATGACACAGACGGAAAAATTTAAAGTTCACTGGCTCCAGTAATATCCAGACTGTCAAGAATAATACTTACTGTCAGTTCAAAAACTTCACAACTAACGGGATTGGAGATATTTAGAGACACAGAATAATTTCCATCAGATGAATATGTGTGTGAGAGAGTTTTAGTCCATTTATCAGATCCATCTCTTATCGCATCAGATTCTTCATCGCTTTCATCTCCATAATTTACGACGTATTTTGCTGAGGAAGGCAAGTTCTTGCCATCAAACTTCAAATTGAAGGAAATTTTACCTTTGAAAATAAAGTATATCATTAGCATTTGGAGGGGAAAAATCAAAACTTCTTCATTCAAACACACAATACATTTATATGCGTCTTCGAACAACTGACCCAATTTTGGGTTTACGACTACTAATGTTCAACACCGTAGTCTTGTAATTTGTAACCAATTCAGAAGACAAGGAAACAACCGGATCAGTACCCGCAGAGGTATTGGTTTGTTATAGGAACATGGATGACTTTGCGACTCGACAGATTTAACGTGCATCAGTCACCATTTTACTACTCGGAGAGTCGGCTGAGATCGAACCCACGAACTGTTGGATATGTGCCCAGTGCCCTACCAATCAGGCTATCCCGGCCAAAAAAAAAATACCGTTAAAAAACAACAACAACAACTACTTAGTTTTACACCTTTTGTATTATAAGGTAAATTTTTCAGTAAGGGAAAATATTATACAGTGTGCAAAATAAAAAAAGTGAACACCCTGAATAACTCTTTATCTGATGATTATATTTCCCCGTAGTGGGATTGAATATAAATGAATTAAATATTCCAGCAAATTAGAGCCGACAATATTTTAAGTTAGGAGATCAAGCTCAGAAACCTTCTTGACATGGCGAAATACGCAACAAGTAAAATCAACATTTTCAAACTTTCGCCAGCTCTCTTGCGTAAAATATAGAGATCATTTACTGGTTACTCCCCATAATCCATTGGAAAAAGGGTATGTTAAATCAGAGAATTGCGTTTTCGTTTCTGATATCGTAATTCAATTAGCATATTTAATGTTTGGACTTCAAACCATTAAGAGGATTGGGTCTTAGTACATGAAAATCCGATCATCAGATCAAACGTTATTCAGCGTGTTTATTTGCACCTCATAAGGCACAAATCTTGAACTAGTTTAAGTATTTGAACTAGGGTAAATATTTGTACTAGTGTAAATATTTGTGTGCTTTATGTAGACAATTTTTGCTATGTGATATACATAACAATAACTTATGCTCTCTTCCGAGTTTTTATAATTGAGGGTAAATAACTTCTGTTACACACTTAATGGTAACTTGTACATTGTTTTGTGCTTTACAGGAAATAAAAATAACTTTTGAGACAGACTTAACAATGACATATTTTGTTCTGGATCTTTACAGGAACTAAAAATAACTGCTGTTATAGAATTTATGTTCCGTTTTTTACAGAAACTGAAAATGATTATTATTCTAGACTAAACAATAATTTATGTTTTGAGTTTTTATAAGAAAGAAAAATACATGGTTTTATAAAAATTACTTTTGCTTAAAGTTAGAAAAGAGGGGATTGTACTTAACGAGTTTCACACACCAACATTTAACCTCGCTCCTTTGTCCTTAATGGAGCATTTATCGGTTAATGGTTAAGGCTGGAAGAAAACACAATTAGAAAAAAGAAGAAGAAATAGCAAATAGGCAACAAAAAACAAAAAGAACAAGACAAACAAATACAAAATTTAAGAAAAAAAACACTAAATCTGAAAATTCAAAATAAAAAACAATATTTTTAAAAACCACGTTTTTGTAGTGGAGAAAAAAAATTAAAAAAAAATTTGATAAACGAAAAACGTTGGGCGTATGAAATACATAACAGTAATGTTATATTAGTGTGTGTATGTGTGCTCTTGAGAATATGTGTATGTATATCTGTAATTGTAATTGTATCTGAATGTAGATGTGGAATATGCTTGTGTATATGCATATGTATGTAGCTGTGCATGTGTAAATGTGTATAGAAAATGTGTATATATATGTGTATATGTTCTGTTATGTATTTCACTCGCCCCACGTTTTTCGTTTTTCAATTTTTTTTTTTAATTATTATTCTCCACTACAAAAACGTGGTTTTTAAAAATATTGTTTTTTATTTTGAATTTTTTTATTTTAAATTATAATTTTTTAAATTTTTATTTTATATTTTTTAAAAATTATTACTTTTTAATTATTATTCTTTACTACAAAAAACGTGGTTTTTAAAAATATTTATTTTTATTTAGACTATTTTTCTTAGTCAAGAGTAGTTAAGACTACTACAAGACCACTACTAAAATAATAGAACTTTCATTTTAAAATAGGGATACGAAAATCTTTATAGAAAAACAATACCTTTACGACTTTCATTAGTTTTATGCTGATGACAACCAAAACGATCTGGAAATGAATGAGGAAAAACTGGATCCTACCACGTGATTTTTCAGCCAATAACAATACTCCGACAATAAAAGTATTTTCACCTGACATGTAATACTAATTTGGAATAATGGAATCGACAACAAAAGACAATCTCGAAAATGATTTTTTTTTTAAATTTTAATTTTATTTTACTTTGTATGTCTTTTTTCTCTTCATTTTCATGCATTGTCATTCAATTCTGAACTATGAGCCAAATTTGAAGTTTGTGGCTAGTCGGGAAGTTAGTTTAAAATCAATTGCAAAATTCCACCCGGACAGACATACACGAAGGCAAGTTTATATAAACGTGGTAAAAAAATAGATTGTATTATTAATTAAGGCATTTCAATTAGACTGTTTCCAGGGATAATTGGTCAAGTTTAATAGTGATCACTATTGCGTAATAACGAGTTTCTCAGCTACAGCTGCTTGAAATTAAGTGATACTTGTAACTGTTTTAAAAGCATTTCCTATGATTGCATTCATCCAATTAACTCTTCAATTGAAACCTTCCCTTTTGTCATAAACTTACCTGGTGGGTGTGTTCTCGGTGAATCAGAAGAAAAAGACCAATCTCTTTTCACGGGATGAAAACAACTAAACTCATGGGAGGCGTTTTCCGCATTCCATTCGTTTGACACTACAGCAGTGAGCACATGTTTACCTGGTGATTTACATGCTATAGTTCTGAATATGCCTTCATCTGGTATTTCATCTGGAAAATCAAATTCGAATTCTGGTAGGATGGTATTTTTTTGCAACAAATTTAACAATTAATAATTCTCGAACTAAAAATCGAATGTTAAATTTTTTTATTCCATCGTATTCCCTGTAACCCTCGTAATTTCAAGTTTCTAAAGGTCTGGTTTCTTAGAACAAGCGCCTTATCTGGGCGTCAGCGGGACGTCAACGTCCCGCTGACGCCAACAAAGTACTGGTTTGTTAGCTCAAGGCCTGGTTTCTTAAGGCCTGGTTTCTTAGGACAGGACGCCGTCAGCTGGAAATCAGCGCTAACCTCTGATTGGTCCATTTGTGAGTTTGATAGTATACGTCATCGAACGCTCATCTTGAACTACAATTACCGTCCAACTCAACTGAAGTTTGATTACAACGTGACGTTACCCACAGAAGCAATGGCGGACAACATCCTGTTGCACATTGAAATCAGCCAAGATTTTGATTTTGACATTAAACATAGGTTCTTCATTAAACATAGCACTCTTCATTTAGCTCAGCTATTTTTTCTTGGACAAAGTCATTATTTGTTCTCTAAAACACTGGTCGACAATAACAAAATCAATACAAATTCAAAATAAATATTTGTTTACGTTATTAACGCATGCGCAATGAGAGATAATGTCTGCGTTGGACCGACTGCTCACGCTGAGCTAACAAAAAAGTATTTTTTTGGCGTCAGATCTACGTCAACTTTCCGCTGACGCCCAGATAAGGCGTTAGTTCTAAGAAACCAGGCCTTGAGCTAACAAACCAGTATTTTGTTGGCGTCAGCGTGACGTTGACGTCCCGCTGACGCCCAGATAAGGCGCTTGTCCTAAGAAACCAGACCTTTAGAACTAGCGCCTTATCTGGGCGTCAGCGGAAAGTTGACGTAGAACTGACGCCAAAAAAATACTTTTTTGTTAGCTCAGCGTGAGCAGTCGGTCCAACGCAGACATTATCTCTCATTGCGCATGCGTTAATAACGTAAACAAATATTTATTTTGAATTTGTATTGATTTTGTTATTGTCGACCAGTGTTTTAGAGAACAAATAATGACTTTGTCCAAGAAAAAATAGCTGAGCTAAATGAAGAGTGCTATGTTTAATGAAGAACCTATGTTTAATGTCAAAATCAAAATCTTGGCTGATTTCAATGTGCTGTTGGATGTTGTCCGCCATTGCTTCTGTGGTTAACGTCACGCTGTAATCCAACTGCAGTTGAGTTGGACGGCAATTGTCGTTCAAGATGAGCGTTCGATGACGTATACTATCAAACTCACAAATGGACCAATCAGAGGTTAGCGCTGATTTCCAGCTGACGGCGTCCTGTCCTAAGAAACCAGGCCTTAAGTCTTATACGTGTTGTATCTGTCGGAGCAGAACAGTATGTAACAAAGAGTTGAACACTCAAAATAGTGGCTGTGCCTACGATTATTTAATTATTTAATATAGAGGGAAAAAAATATTTTTTTCAGTTTGGTAATGAAAATATTGCCCAATGTAAAAGTAATTTATAGTATATCGCAACATTGGTTTAAAAAATATTGCAACAACTCTTTAATTATTGATATTAAATTTTGATTTCTCTCAATTGCACAACAAATAGTTCACAGTTTGTTAGGCTCAGCAATGCTTGTATTGTCACAAACAAAGATTGCTTACTGCGGTGCAATTAAAAAATAAACGCAAGTGACAAAAAGTTAAAAATTAAAATCTTTATGCATTTAGCATCTTTATATGGTAAGATACATACTAAAAAAGAAAAATGTTCAAAAATAAATTTTATTTGTTTGTGTGAAATTCTATTTTAGCGTTCATAGCATTAGCAATAAAAGGAGAAAAGTCAAGTCACTTTTTTTTCAATTGCACGGCAGTAAGTTATTGTTTTTAGTTATTATTCTAAGTTATTGTTTTTGGTATTTTAAGAGTGACTTTCAAAAGGTCATAGCACTATTAGAGTTTTGTAGCTTTTGCCTAGTTACCTGAAAACCACGCACACAGTATTGAGTACTGCGTGGAATATTTATTAACATTCGTTTTTAGAATCGAATAGCAATGTACTTAAAAACGGAATTATAAGAATTCGAATCGAACTGTATTATAAACAAACCATTGTAATGGCATACCTTCAAAATCTTCTTCCGTTTCTTCATCAGAGTGGGACTGAATCTAAATGAATTAAGGTTCTAACCTTAAATATGCCAGCAAATTAGAGCCGATGATATTTTAAGTTATGATATCAAACTCAAAAACCTACTGTCTTTAAATAAACATGTTTTTTTTTTGCGATGGATTCCTATTCTGGATCCTCAAATTATATGGTTAGCCGCAATCTGGAAAATATTGTCTGGAGAGAGCTCCAAAATTCGGGCAGCTTAATATAAATTTCATTTTTTACATATTTCACTATATCACAATAAAGCAAATCGGAAACATTTTGCACACAATTATTATGAAATTAGTTTATCTGAAGATAATATCGTTTAAAGAATATTTTTTTTATAATTATGTGTTATTTTTTATTACTTTATTTAATAATATTAAAAGAAAATTGAATTGCAAGATATAAATTTTTTTGTGATTTCAAAGTTATTAATTTTAAATGACAAAATACAAAATTTGAACGAAATTGATAGAGTAGTACTTCAGAAACTAAATTTTAAATATTCGACTTTCTTGAGATGACGAAATACGCAACAAGTAAAATCAACATTATCAAACTTTCGCAAGCTCTCTTGCGTAAACTATGGAGACCATTTATTGGTTACTCCCCATAATCCATTGAAAAAACGGTATGTTAAATCAGAGAAAGTGCGTTTTCGTTTCTTATATCGTAATTTAATTAGCATTAAATTAGCATATTTAATGTTTGGACTTTAAACCATCAAGAGGATTGAGTCTTAGTACACGAAAATCCGATCATCAGATCAAAAGCTATTCAGCGTGTTTATTTACACCTTATTTGGCACAAATGTGGCTAGGTGGCGCAGTTGGTTTGTCGTCGGCCTTCTGAGCCCAAGTCTGCGTGTTCGAGCCCCTGCCCAGACACCGGATTTTCGGGATGCAGAAAATCCTCAGCGGTCGTGTCGTATGATTATGCGGCATGTAAAAGATCCCTGGAGTGCCTTATTGGCTCTTGGCATTTCCGGCAAAATTAAATTAAATATTACCTGAAAACCACGCACACAGTATTGAGTACTGCGTGGAATATTTATTAACATTCGTTTTTAGAATCGAATAGCAATGTAAACCATTGTAATGGCATACCTTCAAAATCTTCTTCCGTTTCTTCATCAGAATATGCCAAAATCAATTTGAAGTCACTACCCGAGCCAGTAACGTGAATCTGAACATTATCACCAACAGTGTTGTCGACATTAGCAAGATTCACCAAAATGTTTGAGATTGGTATTTGGACTAATACAGCTTTTGACTCTGAATAAACTCCCTTCGCATCTGATAATGCTACGGTAAATGAATGATTACCAGTCTGAAAAAAATTTATCAGTCAGTATATTTAATTCAGTATTAAAATAACTTCATAAACAGGTTGAGGAATCTGACGTTAATAATCAGATACATTCCAATCGGCAGCAGCCATTTTGCAAAGTGCCACACTAGGTAGATAAGTCTCCAGTATTTTTAGTTTCGCAAATGCTTTTTAGGCTTATTGCAACAAACACTGAATCCCATGAGCCGCGATGACTCAGCGGATAGAACTTATCAGTTCTAGCATTAAAATGTGAAATGAGGCTGTTGTACCAGATTAAGAGCTTAAAATTATATAATATATTGAACATTGTGTGCTTGTGGTACTGAATTATCACAGATTAGATTAGAGTCCTACGGCATTTGCATTTTTTTCAAGAACATTGTACTGCGCCTTTTGTCGGCATCTTTTGCAACAAAGTCCCGAAATTTCAACATGAAAATTTTACACCTTTCACATTAAACTCTGTCATTCCACTATCACTAGATTTTTAGTTTTCAAATCAGTCAGTCTTCCTATGTAGCCCTACTACTTCAAAGTATTAAACTCCGTTTAAACACTACTCCAAAGTCTGGAGTAGTGTTTATACTAACCTCGCAACTACAACATAATTTCCGAAAAAAAAATCCTATTTCAGAAGAAGAGCTTGATATTTTAATACGTTAGAAGAATTTTTTTCCACCACAATATATTCAATACTTCATTTCTTTTTTTAATTTGCTTTATCTGACCCTGGAAAAAGAATTTTAACCCAAGGTTTTCTAGTGTTACTGCTTTCTGGCTGCTTTTTAATTTCAATTGGAAAAACACGATTTCTTAGAATTTTGTGACTTTTTGTGCAACATATAATTTTTTTTATCGTTAATATTTACTAATAACTTGTTATAAAGCTGTAAATGATATAAAAATTTATAAAAAATTAACTTTAACAAATTTTTTTACACGTGAGTTATTTGTTCAAAATCCAGTCATTTTGACTGCTTTTGGACAATATAGGTATATACTAAGTTTCAGTTTTTCTACTGTTAAATAACCTCAATGTTAGAGGGTATGAGTATTTATTATTTTTTGGCAATATGCAAATTTATTTAACATAAAAACCAATTGATAGCATTTATAGAAATTAATACAATACTCACCGTATTAAATGAGAATTTCAAAGATACATTCGCCGGCTCTACAGTTATCATTCTCAAATAATGCAGGACTCCCAATTCCTTGTTTCCATCTAAAAGTACGTCTTGCAAACCACTACTTATATCCTCATCTGTTGATTTCCGATAACCAATTGAAGTATCATCGAGAGTTTTGAATCCAATTATTTCTCCAGGATATAAATCTAATTCTTTTTTGAAATCAGACGAATCGAAGTTAAAACCGGGATCTTTCGATTCGATTTTTTTGGAGTATCGTATTTTGTATCGCTTTTTCAACTCTTGATGGAAATCAGATTTGCAATCCGTTAAAGGATTCTGCTTGATGCATTGAACAGTCCTGGAACAAATGACTTCATCTTCAGGGCACTGGTAAACTGTCCAAGGATTGCAGCCGTGGCTGCAACCAGTCTTTTCTTTAATAGGTTGCAAGATCTATAAAAAGAATATTTCATTCTTTTGGCATTTAAATTTAATCGTTTTATATTTTCCCAGTTTAAACAAAATAGATTGAAATCATTGAGCTAGGTAGCAACAATAACAATGGCTAATTTCAAACGAAGAAATAATTTTCAAACATCTCTCTAGAGCGGGCAAAATAAAATTGCAATTTTCCGTATCAGGAACTGAAAATGCTCACGCTTTATTGATTGTAATCGATGTCCAAATTTCAGAACACTAGCACAAATGATTTCGGAATTATAAGAGGTTCCACATAGCGTTCCGAACAGACAAAAAATAGTAAAAGCTAGAGTTAGTAAAAGATAGCAGGTTTTGCACATCCTCGCTGACACAGTAGAATTAAAATACAGGAGAAGTCTTTTATAATCATCGTTGAACAGCAGACTCAATTTTGGGTTTACGGCTACCAATGTTCAATGTTCTGTAACCTTGTAATTGTAAACCCAATCCGGAAGACAAGGGAACTCCTAGATCGAGTACTGGGGGAAAATTTGCACGAAAACCTCCCATAGTAAGGCTGGCGGCAAGGGGAATTTAACCCATGATCATTCTTCCACTGAGGATATTTTGGCGTCAGCACTGTGGTGGATGCAAACTAGGTGCGGAATTCGTATCGACCTACCATTGCTGGGATTCGAACCCGGTTCACATCATTGGAAGGTGAACGCTTTATCCTCTGAGCCGTGGTGGCTCAGAGGAAGTCTTTTGTTGACATTGCGTCTTAAGATCTACATATGTATTCTGCAATCAGCAAATTTAGAGTCGTCATGGCTCAGGAGAAAAAGTGTTCGCCTTCCAATGAGGTGAACCGGGTTCGAATCCCAGCGATGGCTGATTGATATGAATTCCACACAAGGATCGCACAGACCACACTGCCAACGTAAACTATCCTCAGTGGTAGGCGAATCATGGGTTAGAGTCCTTTGCCATCTGGCTAACCGTGGTAGGGTTTCGTGGTTTTCCTCTCCATGTAACTGAAATGACGACCCATCAAAAAGTCCTCCATGTAGGCAAATTTCTCCCCATACTTGATCCAGGAGTTCCCTTGTCTTCTGAATCGGGTTCAAAATTACAAGACTACGGAGTTGAACATCAGTAGTCGTAAACCCAAAAAAGTGGGTAGGTTGTTCCACAAAGGTTGTAAAATAAAATAAAATCAGAAAATTTTACATTCAAATCTGGCACTATGGCATTATTCTCCATCATTTGCAATTTCTTCACATGGGATTTAAATTAAGCATGAAAACCTATGCTACAATTACTATCCCTAGCATATCTTCAGCATCGGTCCTAAACTAATACTTTGTACGATATGATGGCTATCGGAAAGATTTTATTTATTGCCAAAATTCAATGCATAACGTTGACATCTCTTGAAAACAGTTAACAATGAAACAAAAGTACTTCATCAGGTACTTACTTATTAACGCTACCAGGCCAAAATTCGTATAAATCGCCAAATTTGGCAATTAGAAGAAAAAAATAGAAAAATTGAAATCAATTTTTTTTTTATAAAACAAAGTATTTTATAAACAAAATTATAAGCATATATTTTAATAACCTTTTTGATTACATATTATTTCGACATCACATAGTGCATTATTTCTCATAACAATTACAGTTTTTTATATTATTTTGTTTTAAAATATAAAATAGCAATTAAACCCTTCTAAAACCACGTATAACACGTAGGGTTGCCGTAAGTAGGGTCGCCAAATTTGGCGATTTTCGCGAATTTTGGCCTGGTTGCGTTAATACGTAAGTACCCTTCATCATCAAAGCTGCGCGGCAGCAGCTAGACGGTGAAAGAATTTAGCTAATATATTGTTTAAAACAAATTTATGATCTCAATATGGTTGGTGTTTTCTGCACTAGGGCGCACTGCAAGATTTTTACTGACTATACTTCCGGGTTATTCTTTCCGGTGTATTTTGTTGTTCTTAGGCTGACAACATGATCATTGAGTCTTAAGTATTTCTTGTATGCTTGTTATTGTTACCAGATTTTTTATTATTTGGGTCTAAAAAAAGAATTGTCGTTTGAAATAAACGAATCGTTATAAAACACTTCTTACCTTGTCAACAATAAATCAACTTCAAAATTTAAACCTAAATTATTATTTGATTAGAACTTTATCTCGCTGCTCTAACGATATGCTAACACTAGAGTATGATGGTTCATAGCCTGCAACAGTGCCAGCAATAAACAAGTAAAAAGAGGCCAAATCGGGACTGCCAAAAAAGCGAGTTCTATTTAAATCTAGCAACCATGTCACCATTGTTAACAATACATCTCTAAATAACTAAAAAAAATTTTTACTTACAACTCCCCAGAACTACTTAATATCATCAATATCTAATATAATTCTCTTACGTGGCTCCTAAATTTTGGCTGTATTTCTTTTCGGCCGGTGGTAACGTTTGCTTTGTTTTGTTTACTTTACTATTTCTCTTACATGGCGAATCGACCAATTATTGCCGCTAAAAATGTCACATGCCAAATCTAGATGAGGTAGCTCAACATATAACGCTTTTAAAAGCGGAAACTGAAATAACCAGAGAGCATCAGCTGCGGCAATCTCATACTATTAAGCTAGGCAGAAGCGAGTAGTCTTTTTCGATAGATCTCTATTTTAGTATTTTGTCGAAAACGCTTTTTTTCACGAATTTATATATTACGAATTTATTTGACGATTTTTGATTTATATCACGAATTACACTATAGCACATTTCTAATAGGTTTAACGAATTACATGTCATTTATTTGTATTCAAATTTATTTAATGACTTAGTATTTACTAAAAAAGATGTAATTTTTTTAAAAAAAGTTTTTATATGGATTTGAATGATTGTTTTGAATTCTTAGAATTTTGTGCATTTGCAAAGAACCTAAGTTAGTAGCGAGCGAAGCGAGCTTGGTTTGCGAAGCAAACCATATAAGATTGCGAAGCAATTTTCGGGGGTTGACGAGCGTTAGCGAGCAGGTGGCGCAGCCCACTAGTTTTATGAAATACAATAAATTTGAGCTCAGAAATTATGTACTTATTTTTGAATTATGTCGATTGTGGTGAGGAACTAATGTCATAGTTCCTCACCCGTCCATTGCGTGTGTAAATGCATTTTACTCTGATTTACTACGCTTGGTCACTGTGAGTTTTTATTTTTCGTCTATTTTTGATCTTTTTTCTTTCTTAACCACTGTTGTTTTTCTTGTTTTGCTTCTCAATTCAATCTTTCAACTTTTCGTTTTATTTGAAATCCCTTTTGTTTCTTTTCATTCACGTCTGGCAACTCTTGAAAATGGCTGTCTATTTCTTGAAGCTCTGAAAACATTCTGGTCCCGCAGTGGACTGATCGTTAAGACACGGTTCCCAGCAGATCACCGAAGTCAAGCATCACTGGCTACGGTCAGTGTGCGGGTGGGTAACCACTTGGATCAGTCTGCGTAGGGACCGAGGGTGTGCGGTATTGGTCCTCGTTAAACTGTGCTACCGTAAAGTGCTCGACTTCGCGCGCAGGTCGTCGGGCTACCGAAGCGGGGGTGCCATCCCCTCCGCAGAGGATCAAAATTGTGATGGCATGTCTTCGGATGCTTCCCAGACCGTCGCCAATAGCCCATTGTGCAGCTCTAGTGCGACGTAAATTAACAGCATAACAATGAAAACATTCTGACTGTTTATTTCCTATTTGTGTATTTTTTTTAGCGAACGAAGCTTTTAATGAGGTAATATTTTACCGCTTTAGTTTCTCGGGGTTATTTATTTATTAGTTAAGCATTTTGTTCCCTTCGAGTAAAAAAAAAGTTATTAAGTTTCTAAGTAAACTCACGTAAAACTCGAACTTTCCTGGCTTCACCATTTGAAACTCGAGTCCTCTAAGCCTACTTTTAGATCTCACCTCACTGTAAGGTAAAAGAACTATTTTCTCTGAAATATCAAGTTCTTCTTGGGATGCAAGGTCAACAGGAACTTCATGACCGATAAATACATAAGCAGGATCTGAAAAGAAGAAATTATTTTAATTGTTGTTTAATGCTATTTTTGAAACAAACGAAATTGGAAGCACTCCAACAGAGTGTAAATAAGTTGCAAACCGAAAATGAGGAATTAAGAAAAGAAATAAATGAAAGCAAACAAGCAATACTCGGGACCAGTCTCGATGGTACAAACCTTCTACACCACCGAAAAATAATACCGTCAAAAATAATTGAAAGCAAGAAAAAAACCGGGTTAATCACTTCAATTACTCATCATTTCATCTCTCTGCGCTGGGCCCACGTTTGAGAGTTCACAGGTTCGAACAGCGCCGACGGAAGACTCCCCGTGTAGTAAAGTGACTGATGCACGTTAAATCTGTCGAGTCGCAGAAGTCCTCCATGTTCCCAAAACAAATCAAAACCTCTGGGGGTACTGGATTGGAGATCTATCGTTCTCTGATTCAGGACAAAATTACGAACTGTGGATGAATGAATGGATGTATGAATGGGCCCGCCCTATAAACGGGTGCGACGTGCGGTGTGGCAGAAGTCGAACTCTTGGCCATAGATGGCGCCACAGGAAAACAGAAAAAATTGCACCCCCTCTGCCTAAACAGGCATATGTCAACAACAACAACATTGGAATGGTAGAAATAGCGGAATGGTAGAAATGGCAACAATCTCGGTACACAGCGGCTTTAACCGATTCATCGAAAATTAGGTGGTTCGAAAATGTTTATTCAGTCACTGGTGGATCTGAAAATAGAAGAAAAAATAAAAAATCACAGCGAGCTGTGATCTTACAAAAATATATTGAGGGGGTGTGGCTTCATGGATACTGGCATCTTATTGGCCCTTGGTAAAAAGTCTATGTTGAGTTTGCAGATGCAGTTTCAGGAGCTCTAGATTTTATGAGTTCGATCAATAAATTGAAGACTTCTTCATTTTGAATAAATTTTTCAAGTTCTGTGAGGAGTAAAAGGAGTCTCGCAGCTGGAGCTTCTAGCTTTTTCCGTTGGTCGGATGTTGGATCTGGAGTTGTTGGTCTGTTTGAATGACCTTTTAAACTGTCTTGAAGGGCGGCACTCTTTATATTGAAAAAGAAGCAGTTTTATATACATGCTGAAATTATAAAAGAAATCTTGATTGTAACAGATATTTTATTTTTCTCGAAAAAAAAAAAGCTTGAAGGAAATGTCTTTGGTACCTGTCCGTCTTGGTATATAAGGGATTTTCAGCCATGGTGACAACGATTGGACATAGTACAACAAAAAATAAAATTTCGGAACAGATGTTTAATAAGGTTTTAAGACAAAGATTTATTGCCGAACATTTCTCCATTATTGCTCAGTCTTATTTTAAACCTGGAGACGCGATGCTGTCTTTATCCCGCCCATCTGAAATTTTTGATGTCTATGATATGAAATGGGGTACGCTAACTGATGATCAGAGAATGGGTGAGGCAGAGATGTAAGGTAACGCCCACTTTGATGTCTTTATCTTGGATTTCATGGTTTGTAAATTATATTCTGTTGGAGTGGGGCTTTGGGGGTCTCTCTGTGTTTATTGGAGTCTCAGATAAACCTACTTGCGCCAGTGGTGCAAGTAGGTTTATCAGAAGACTTTGCCTTTCAAAAAACGTGAAAAATATTGCTACCTTAAACTTTCTACACAAATAATATGTTAAAGCTTTTCTAATAAGGAGTTTGCCTTTCTTTCTTAAAATAAAATAATTTTTAAAAATATTCAAATTAAATCCTCCCATCTAAAACTACTCATATGGGTCCCCAAATAAAGACATGGCCAGGGTCCCTAAAAATATAAAATCAAAAATAAAGCCGCTGAAATGGGCGTTACCTCACACCTTGCCCCACCTGCTCACTAACCATCTAGGCCCTGGTGTTCGAATTCATGCTCAGCCCTGCTAACCCCATCGTTTTCACTTTAAATTCAAGATAAATGGGATAAAGGCCTCTGTGCGCAATTCTAAGATAAACCTTGCAAAATTGTTTATTTTAAGTTAGAATATAAGCGTTTCCATTCTCCAGAACTTACAACCAATTTTATCGTTAAAGTACTTTTAGCCTCATAGCAATATGTGGTTAAATATTATTGATTTATTTCTTAAAATAATTTTCACATCAATAATATTAGCCAAAAATAATTTAGTTCCAAATTAAAATTACATAAACTATCATTTAAAAAGCATGTTTTCTATCTTGCATCTTCAATTTGATCATTATAACCTTTTAAATTTTTAAAATCATTTTTTTAAATCTACCAGTTTATTTTAAGAATTAAATTTTTGAATAAAATTTTAAATTATGCCTGTTTATTAGATTACTCTTCGTTTATTAGATTACTCTTCTAATTTGAATAAGACTTTTGCCAGTTCTTAGTTGGTAAAAGTTATGAGAAAACAATGAGATCTTCTTATTACCTTGCCTTTCTTAAACTCACTATTTTACTACTTTGTATTTGTATACTCATTCCCTGCTTTACATAACAGGGGTTTAAATTCCAACATACATGAGGCCGGGGGCCGCAATTGAAACACCAGTCAAAATTTTACATAGGACTCTTTAATGTTTGAAGGAACATTAAATAATACTCGTAGTGTCAAATTTTTATCATGTTGAATTACAAATTAAAATAAGAAGTAGATTTTTAAGCAACGCAGATGATTAATTTTGTGTTTGAATAAATATTTTCTTGGATGCAAAACCTGAGAAATATTTTTTCTTGCACCGTTGGTATGTCAAATTTCACAGAAATATAAATATAAATTTTTACGAAAATTGTCCGCAAAAAATTAAAACTAATATATTTTAGTTCGCGGGCAGACAGTTGGTAACCACTGATAAATAATTTATTCTATTTTGTTTGAAAACAACATAAAAATGCAACATCTTAAGATATATATCTCTACTTTATAGTTGATACAAGGATTGGGTTCAGAGCACCAAAAAGTGAAAAGAAAATTTTGGAACAAATATTCAATAAGTTTTAGGACAAATTAAAGATTTATTGCCGAACATTTCTCCATTATTGCTCAGTCTCATTTTTAACCTTTGTCTGCGCTGCTGCCTTTATCTGAAATTTTTAATGTGAAGGCTATGGCAATGGAGTACGCAAATTGAGGAGCAATTGAGATAATCAGCAAATGGTTAAGTATAGACGTCAGGTAACGCCCACTTTTGATAGCTTTATCTATGATTTCACGGTTTGTAAATTATATTCTGTAAGAGTGGGGATTTTGGGATCTCTGAAAAACCTTCTGCCATCAGTGGTGATTTTATGCAGCATTTTGTTTTGCCAAATGTTAAGTTTTTTCCCGATGAATTAATGGCATCGCAGACAAAACAGTGGAGGTGTATGCGACTATAGGACGGAACATTGAACTGTACAGAAGCTTTTTTAGTGTGAGGCTCATCTGATGACTATTGATTTGTAGAATACCGACGATAGGGCTATTAAATAAAATTAGAAATACCTTTGAAGCGATTCATTAACAATCACGAAGAAGTTACAACTCAACAGTTGAAAAAGTTTTTCTAGTTTTTTATCTTTCGCGAACCGTATTTACTTCCAATAATATTTTTTTGCATTTTCTAGCATAAAATTGAATTGGTGAAAAATGATATTTTAAGTAATATTTTTATTTATTGTTTATATTATTTATAAATACACTGCTGGACAATTGCTAAGGACGGATAACACTATCATCCATAGCAACCACAAAATGAAAGGGAGCAAAATGTGGAAAATTAGAATAAGTACGGGATATAGTAGGAAGAGGTATGCGTATGCAAATTTTTTTTCCATTTCTGTTCATCACGTGATAGCGCTGATTAGAGCTTTAAAGGTTTTGACGCGTGTGGAGAGTTGTTTTTTCAAGTCAAAGTTTTACAGGAAAGATTTAGTCGACGAACTTGAAATTTTTGTCATGTCTTTCCGATATCACTTAGATGATTTTAAGCTTGGCCGAATTATTGGAAATATCGAAGAAGGGCGAAAAAATACAGATGTTTCTAGGGAGTTCGACATCGCTCACAGCGTTGTTTCACGGCTGTGGAAATCATTTAAAACTACTGGAATGTGTAGTAGGTGGCACGGGGGAGGTCGTGTTAGAAGTACGACGCCTGCAGAAGACAGATGCATAGTCCTATCAGCAAAAAGGAACAGGAGCACCACAGCTCAGCAGGTGGCAAATCAGTTTCTTGCTGCCACAGGAAAGCAGATCTCCCGAAAAACTGTTGCCAGACGTTTGAGGGGAGGAGGACTATACGCTCGCAGAACTGTTGTGTGTGTCCCATTGACCAGACAGAACCGTACTGCCCGTTTGCAATGGTGTAGTGAGCATTACAATTAGACTGAACAGGACTGGGCATGTGTACTATTCTCAGATGAGAGTAGGTTCAGTCTGTCATCGGATTGTAGACGCCAACTGATCTGGTGCGAGAGTGGTACTAGTTATCGTCCAGAAAATGTCCAGGAAAGGGACCGATATCCAACATGCAGTGTCTTGGTGTGGGCCGGCATCATTAACAATGACCGCACGCGCCTACCTGTGGTTGCGAATGGGACTATGGCGGGCCAACGATACATTGATGAAGTTCTACTTCCTCGTGTTCGTCTTTTCCGTGGTGCTGTCGGTGATCAATTTGTTTTTATGGACGACAAAGCAGCATGTCATCGAACACTCGCTGTTCAGAATTGTCTAGACAGCGAGGGTATTCAGCGCCTCGTATGGCCATCACGTTGTCCAGATCTAAACCCCATTGAAAATGTTTGGGATGCTTTGAGGAGGCAACTTGCTGGTCGAAACTATCCTCCGACAAACAAGAACCCCCCTTATCCGTGCACTGACAGAGGAATGGGATAAATTGCCTCAACAGCTGCTGGATAATGTTGTGCAAAGTTTGATACGACGTGTAGAATGTTGCATCACACTCCACGGTGGACATATCCCGTACTGAAACATTTCTTCAAGTTGCCTGCTGACATTTAGATGCATTGTTCCATTTTTCCGTACGCAGCACCAAACGAACATTTTTTTCCTTTCAGATGTTTCATAGCTTTTGTACTTTCCAGAACAATGAATATTCTTTATTCTAATGTCTGAACAGTATGGCAACTATATTTTATCCTACTAGGCCTCATGTCTCACTTAATGTTATGTTACATTGCAATTTGTGATCCGTCCTTAGCAACTGTCCAGCAGTGTATATATTTATAAATAAATGCTTCATACTATTCATAAATAAATGCTTCATATTATTAATAAATAAATGTTTATTTATAAATAATATGAAGTGCCCTTTCACAAAAAAGTGGCGCTGGACCAAAATTATTGAAATAGATGATAATTTTTAAAAATTTCGAATATCAAATTGAACATTATTTTATCTTATATAATATTAGAAGACATGATTCGTGAATCTCGCACGTCAGTATCGCATTTCACCTTTCTATTGTTAAATAACATCGTTTTGTTACCTGGGCACAGTCGTTGCTTTGTGACCTATTTCAAAAAAATTATCGTGTGCCTGATGGCTCAGGGGATAGAGCAATCGCCATCCAAGGAATTGAATCTAGTTCGAATTCCAGTGAGGGCTGGTCGATGCGAATTTCGCAACCTATTCGCACCGACTACGGTTCAAACGTAAAATATTCTCAGTAATAGACGTATCACGGACTAGAGTCCCCTTGCCGTCAGGCTGACCATGGTAGGACTTCGTTGTTTTTTTCACCGTGTAATGAAAAAACTGGTTAATTCCATCAAAAAGTCCTCCACCAAGACGAACTTCTCCAATTACTTAATCTAGGATTTGTGGCTTGTGCCAAGCAGTATACAGCATTGGCGCCAACAAGCTAGAAAAGCGTTTGTGATCATTTTATTCGAACGTAGGTCAAATGGACACAACTCAAAATGCGTGTTCAAGAAAATGGACACCGCTCAAAATGTTTGTGTAAGAAAATGGACGGAGCTTGAAATGAGTGTTTAAGAGAAATTACAAAAAAGCCATTTTTTAATTTTTTACCTTTCACCTATTTTTTAAAATTTTTTAATCTTTTTTTTTAATCTGCGTGCTTACTTTTCCTTACTTATTTAAACACTATAACCATATTCATAATCATTATATGGTAAAGTTACGGACTTCATAGTTTGGATGGCTGTGATTATTACTGTTGTGACTTTTTCGGCGATTTTTTTGGATTCGGAACACTAAACGATAAAACGTATTTTAAAAATTTAAATTCTTAAAACAGAAATTTTAACGCCAATGTCAGCCAAATCAATATTGGATCCGTAACAACCTTGACAAACAATTGTTGACATCGAAAGATTTTGAACAAAATGTATTAGGTGATTTTGGAAAACGGATGGTATCAAATAGCGAATTTATTTGTATTCACTAGCATATTCTTTAGAAGAAAAAAAACTATATTCATAAGAGAAGTTTGCAAAATAGAATCTTATGCTATTTTCTTAAATACACTCTTTATCTATGTCCATTTACATAAACACGCATTTTTAGCTGTGTCTATTTTCTTAAACACGCTCTTTGAGCTGCTTTCAGTATTAAAAGTTCATCGCCACAAATATTTTCCTTACTTTTTAAAACCGATCGGTGAATATGTAAGAACATTAACACGTTGAATGCCAAACTAATTTTACATGGCTTGCCCGTCTGCGCCAAAATGATTTTCTCAGTATGTATTGCATTAATTTATTTTCAAACCAGTTTAATAACGATAATAATCTAAAAAAATTTAAAAGCATTAAAAATTTACTCAAATTATGTGTTTTATAACCGTCGTTGAACAGCCGACCCAATTTTATGGGTTTACGATTACTAATGTTCAACTCCGTAGTCTTGTGATTTTGAACCCAATCCAGAAGACAAGGAAACTCCTGGATCGAGTATTGGGAGAAATTTTGTCTTCGTGAAGGACTTTTTGATGGAGCTAACCCGCATTTACTTTACATGGAGGGTAAGACCACGATAACCTCCCATGGTTAGCCTGACTGCAAGGGGATTCTCACCCATGATTTGACTACCACTGAGGATATTTCCCGTCAGCACTGTGATCGGTGCAAGCCGGTTGCGGAATTCGCATCGACTGGGATTTGAACCCGGTTCGCCTCATTGGAAGGCGAACCCCTTATCCCCTGAGCCATCGCGGCTCCGAATTATGTGTTTCTAATAATCTTGGCTTCGCGGGTCACCGGTAACCTTCGTGGCACTACGAGCAAACTCAGTGCCGGTCACCGATGACCCCCATGGCATTCAACGTGTTAAAAGAAAGTTTTCACATAGTATTCGCAGGACATTAGAAAACAATTAAAAAAAAATTAGGTATTATGTTCGATTATTTCCTTTCCATTGATTGAGGTTTTTTGCATACTATTTTTTAAAAAAATATTTATTAATATTTTTGTGTAAAAGGTTTGTATTTGCATTGTTTCGTTTCTTTAAAAAAGGCTTTCCGCCTTGTATTTCTCTTCACCTCATCTCGACAACTATAATAAAAAGGTTTACCCCTCGCTTTTTTTATGTAACCCAGGTAGCAAAATGGTGCTATCTGACATTAGACAGATGCAATATAATACTGCCGTGCTAGAAAACGCTATGAAACAGAATTCTATTTTCTAATATTGTTTATATTTTATAAGATCAAACAGCGTTCAATCTAACATTCGAACATTTGAAATTATCCTTAATTTTATTATTTTTGGTCCAGTGGCACTTTTTTTGTGAAGGGCTATCCTATATTTATTTATAAATAAACATTTATTTATGAAAGAAAACAATAAATTAAATATCACTTAAAATATCATTTTCGGCCAATGCAATTTTATGCCAGAAAACGCAACACAATATTAGTTGTAATAAATTCTGTTCGCGAACGAACTTTATCAACTGTTGAGTTGTAACTCTTAATGATTGTTTACATCGAAGAATTGTTTGTGTTCGTCCGCAGGGACTGATCAAGAGATTCAGGCCCAAGGCCCAAAAGATTTTCCGGGCCCCCTTACAAAATATTTTGAAATTAAATTACTGAAGAGAATGCTCCATTGAACTGCATGATTCGAGAGAAACAAACTAAGGAAGTTTGAAAGCAGACAATTGAAGATTATTTTTCTAAGAGGAAGTTTACGTATCTATAAATTAAGGCAAAATATGAAAAAACAAAACAATGTTATGTTAAAATAAAAACAGTTGGGTGACCACAAACAATTGAAATCAGTGATTTTTGCTAAGTCTCTGATTGGCTAAATTATTTTTTATTGTAAGCTGTAATTATTTATTGTTTAGTACTTAAACCAACACAAAGCTAGCCCACCTTTCATTAGACTTATTACAAGTTCCTGAGGCCCCTCAAAAATTGTCGGCCCTGGGCCCGTGCCAATAAATCCAGGCAATAATCAGGCCCTGGTCGTCCTTCATCTACTAAAGGTTATTTATAATTTAGTAATTTTCAGTAAACTTTATAAATTTCAATGACAGTACATGAAACATGAAAATATTTGCAGTTTGAAATTTTTCTTTAAAAAGTATGTGATAGTTTACCTGGGAGTGTTTATGAGCTAAACTCTTCTAGTTAATCTCCCTTTTTTTGACGCAGATATCGAAACCGGAATTTATCCATTGAATTTCATTGTAAAGGATATTGAAATTTTTAAAACATTTTCAAAATAAATAATTTAAGTTTCAAATAGATATTCAATGTTTCAATAGTTTTAAATATGGATTTTTTTATTGCGAAGTTTATTATCTTTTACAATATCAGAAATCTACTCAAGAAATCTACTCATCTTCAAGAAATGTACTATGACGAAACTGTTTGTTTTCAAATGCAGAATCTCAGAGCGGATATGATTTTGAGATTGGTGGCTGGCTATTTTGTAATTGGAAATTGCACGCTTTGAAAGTTGGGAGTTTAAAGTTTGATCCTTACAGCAAATGACGCCAACAGTGTGGACATTCAGCAAGGTCCTATTTTTAATCTGCCACGGAGGAAAGTCCTCATGTTGATTGAAGTTTGGAGAGAGAGGGAAACCTGTGAGATTCATCCCTGTTTTGTGATTTTGTGTGGTGCACACATTATTGTTGCTGAACGTTCCATAAAAACTTTCATAAAAGGATTTAATGACTGCTTGGAAACATAATTTCAAGTAAATAAAGACTGAAACTGCATCAAATGGTTCACGAAAAAAAAGTTATGTAAAATAAAAATTATTAGTAGTCATAGTCATTATTAGAAGGAAAATATTTAAATTATTAGTAGTCATGAAAAAATTATATTATATAATAACAATAACGTAATTTTAACTTACAAGGGAAACTAGGGAAGTGTGACTCGCCAATTTTGAAATAAACTAGTGGGATGTATGCCTTGTGAGGAATAATTTCAGAGGGCAACATTCGTTTCGGCCCATAGAAGGTCCTGTGAGAGATAAAAAATAATTCCATGTATAGAAAAATCGGTATTTTATTACTTCAATGCAGACTAATAGTTATTGTAATTATCTCATACTCCAATTAATTTTGTGGTACTTTCACGTACTATATAATGCATATTTATTGTCAAAATGGATTTCGAAAATTTATATATCTGTAGTTTTTCAGAAAAACCTGTTAGGTTAATTTTAAAAAAAAAATTGACATCAAATTTTTTCTTCCAAAAAATTTTCCAAACTAATTGGAGTATGTAATTACAAAACAATTAATTAGTAATTAATTAATTAATTAATGATCGTATAATTGATTTGCTACTTTTGCTTTAATTTGTTAATAAGCAAATCAATTAATTAACCAATTAATTAATAATTGGAGTATGAGACAATTACAATAACTAATAGTCTGCATTGAAGTGATAAAAGACCGATTTTTCTACATATTGAATTATTTTTTATCTCTCACAGCACCGTCTATGGGCCGAAACGAATGTTGCCCCCTAAAATTATTCCTCATAAGGCATACATCCCAATAGTTTATTTCAAAATTGGCGAGTCACACTTCCCTAGTTTCCCTTGTTAGTGTTTTATCAAAAAGTTATCGACATTAATTTTGAAAAATGAAGGTAATTTATTGCATTTACATTGGGATAAAAATTATTTTATAGTATGTTTTGTTTTTAAATAAAATTATTATACTGTGAAATTGTTGTAATGTTTATCATAGATTTTTTTCAATAATGACTGTAGTGTGTAATTTCTTCTACAACTTCGAAATGAATTTTCAAAATTTTTAAAAATTTGATTAGTCAGTTATGATATTTGCATTGTTAAAATTTTATAAAATACAACGTTAGAAAATCTTATAGTAGATAGTGCTTGCGTATCTTGTAAACAGTTGAAAATATTTAAAATTTGGTTATTTTTAATCTTTTGACATGATATCGGAAACAATTTTCTTTTCACTCTGATTTTAAAATCCATCTCAAACTTCTGAGTATTTTTATTATCAACATTGTATTTATTATTTTAAATTTGGATATTTTCACATGATTATTCATTTGAAATTTGAGACAAAAAGTTTATGCTTTTTTATTCTTATCATGTTTGAAATAATATAAATTCAAAATAATTATAATCGTAAAAAGTGCTTTCGACTTATAGTTGACATAAATTCCTAATCAATTTAGAAAAGAATATTGCTTAAACTTTCATCTGGAAGGTCTTGTATATTCTTTGTGAAAACATGCATGATTGCATATTCTTTTTTAAAAAAGTTACATTTAAGACGATTGTCTTTAATGTTATGTTTGCTTTTACTATGTTCGTAGTGCATAAACTCTTAGCAGCGACATGCAAACAATGGAATTGATTGATTTTGAAAAAAAAAATTGTGATAGCAATGTTCTTAAAAAGTATCTGATAGTAGTCAAATTTGGATCATTTATTAAGGCAAGGATTATTTGGATCATTCATACAGAAGGCAACTTATAGTAAAAAAATATATTATGCTTTTTCGTCTCATTATTCTATGCAATTAAATGTTTGTGCTAATTTAATTTTGATAAAATACAATATTTAATACATTTTTTTGGTTTCAAAATTTAAATATTACCTAAATTTTTCCTAAAATTATTGGTTAGTACATAGTACCTATAACTAATATTAAAATCGTTAAAAATTTCTGATGCGCCAATGTAAAATTATTTTATGTTACAAAAAAGTATTTTTAAATTAAAATTCATAAAGGCTTTACTTGTTTCTCGCCCAGAAATTATTTCTACTTATTATTTTGGGTTTTGTTTCAAGTGTTGTATAAGTAAAAGTTTCGATTCTAAAAGGATAAAGTTACGTAAGTATTTTTCCATTTTAATATCAGTGAAAAAATTTAAGCAAGTAAGTAATTTGAATATTTTTAGATTTTCTTTATTGTCTCAATTATTACAAAAAATTACAATTAAAAAATTCGAGTTATAGTTTATTTTAATATTTTTGGAAATGAATGACATAGTTATATTTTAAAAGGAAAAAAAAAAGATAAATTTTCAATTCAAATGTAAATTTAACTTTGCAATTATGTAGTGTGGTTTTTTTTATTATATAAATTCAGAATATAAATAATGATTAATAATTGTGAAATTACAAATAGCTTAAATTAGAACTTTTATAAAATATGTTTTACAGACTAATAAATTCAATTGAAATTTTGATAAAATAGGATAATTTCTAAAAAAATTTAGGAATACATTTTAAAATTAAAGACTTGAAAATTATTAATATAAAATAATTGATAACTAAAATTATTGATATTTGTCACGAAACCCATTGTATGAAGACAAAAAAATATCAATAAAAGTTTTCATATAGTTTTATTTCTTAAATAAATTTGAAGTATTAAACAAAAAAATCAGCTGAACATAATATATATTTTGGAGGGAGGAAAATTGATGGTAGCAGAATTCGCTAATATCATTTTATTTAGTATTTCTGTATTGCAAAGTAAATAATATATGGAATGACATTATAAAACTATTGTTCTATCTTTTACTGCCTCACAGCAATACAGAAAATTAAATAAATTATTCTACTACCATTCAAATCTTCCTCTTGTTTATTCCAAAAATTAAAAAGCAACGCAAGATAATATCAGAAAATCAAAATCTAATATTATATAGCATCAAAACTAATGCAAAATGATATTACGGTGAACTCTGGATGATATTAGTCTGCATGGAATTGGATATTATGTAATGCAGAGCAGACAGCGACCTTTTGTATCTTTCTAATATCGGAAGTTGCGCAAAATAACTTTAGATTTTATTGACTTATGTTATCTTCTTCTTTCAAATCCCCACTTCTAGCCTAGCTAGACAAGGTCCATGATTTTGTTCACCTCCAAAAAATCTAAAACAAGTAAGGGTCCTTCTATAAGGTCTTGTTTCAAAACACAGAGGCAGTCCAGTAGATGTTCAGGGGATGACTGGGCCGAAGAGGTACAAAGGACAAAACACTTTTCTCCTCCAGAGTACCTCAGTGATTTCAGGTGTCCACAATGGAGAAGTGTGATGGCGGTTTGAGACTGACGGTCTTTATCAGCTGTCAAACAGCTATCCGGTCTGGTACCCTGCTGGCACTAATTGTGACTGGGTGTAGTGCGCCATGCTGATTTATTTTTGGCGTTAGAAATGGAGAAGAGCTCTGAGGAGGTAAGAGACGCTGGAGGCGCCGTGGCCTCAGCTGCACCTGCCTTGGCAAGACTATCTGCCATTTCATTGCCTAGTATATCTACGTGTGAGGGTATCCATTGTGCGTGAATTCGACTATATTCGGAGAGGTGTAAAAGTTTATAATGGATGTTCGTGCTAGTATTGTCCCTCACTTTGTGCCAGCTAGCCAAGTGCTGAACAGCACTTCCACTGTCGGTCATGGGTGAAAGCCCTTATATAGCAAGACGGAAAAGAGAAAAACCTGGTACGTAAAACATTTCATTCCAGCATTTTTTTCGAAAAAAATGAAATATCTGTAACTATCAAGATTTCTTTTATAATTCTGGCATATATATAAAACAGCTTCTTTTCCAAGATAAAGTAGATATTGTTGAAAAATTTAAAAAGAGAAAAAGTAAACTCCTCCCCAAAACTAGCTATAACTGAAATGGTTTTATTACCAGCCTTTCCTCTTTTCCGTCTCGCTTTCACCCCTGCTGTCGGTAAGGATCCAAATCTCTTTCGGAATTGAAAGAGACAGTATTGATGCAAGTCCATCATGAATGGCGATAAGCTTGCTCCTAAAAACGGAACAGTGGTCGGGATTCTTTTTCTGGATCCTAATTTCGCTCATATGAGTTTTGAGGAAGATTCCACTCCCGGTGGGATTGTCTTCGTCCTTGCTTCCATCCGTATATAATTGAACAGCCTCCGTTAGGAGAATGTAGATTACTCATCTTATCTAATATCAGGTACTACTTGGAAGTGACAATATTTTTCTTTAAAAAAAAAAAGCTTTGAAAATCATTGTCAATTCTTTTCGGATGAAAAGTTTGTAATTTCAATATTTTTGCTTTATTGAAAAAATGTTTTTAGTGCAAACATTTTCGTGACAATTAAAAAACAAGTCCGGCACAGGGTTGCCGTAATGTTACACGCTTTCCGGGTATGGATGTAAGTGTGTGTTCAGATATTCTAAGACCGCAATTAAATCAGCGACTTGAACTAAATAAAAATTTATCTAAGCAATTAGACTACACTAGCGAGGTTTTTGAAAGAAACTAAATTGGAAGCATTCCAACAGAGTGTAAATAAGTTGCAAACCGAAGATGAGGATTTAAGAAAAGAAACTAAATGAAAGTAAACAAGCAATACTCAAGACAAGTGTCGATGGTAGAAACATATATAGACATATCTTTATATAATATAAGAAGAGAGTGAAGTGATGACAAATAGCCGATGACAGAAGACCTACGGTTAGTGACGTGCAAAAACAGCCAATTAAAATTGAGAACGCATGTGTGTGAAAAAGTAATAATTTTTAATAATGCTGCTTGTTAAAATGTTACAACTAAAGTTACCAGCTATAGCTAAGCGGCGATTTTTATTTTATTTTGAGTGTGTCTAATGATGGTGTTATAGTATTCCATTGTTGTTCGTGCATTTCTATTGACCTAAAAATCACGAGGTAGGATCCAGTTCTTCCTCATTCATTTCAATATTGTTTTGGTTGTCATCAGCATAAACTTAACAAAAGTCGTAAAGGTATTGTTTCCCTTTAAATATTTTTGTATCCCTAATTTAAGGTTATTTCCCAGTACTGCTATTATTAGCGAAAATATTAAATTATGGTTGTGAACTCATCAAATCAAAATGCTAATTTAAAAAATTTTACTTTGAAAAATCACTTCTGTTCACCAAGAGATCTAAATGTTTATAATACTAATAGATATTAATATTTGGACGTGGGAAGTAGAGGCACAAGCGTAAGCAAACAGAATTGCTTTCAGTACATATATGTTAAGTGAGTAATTTTTATTAATTTAAGTGAATAAAAACTGTTTTCTGCCAAGAAAAGACAATTATTGCGAAGCATCATCGGGGTTGGTGAGCGGCAGCGAGCAGGGGGCTTAGCCCCCTAGTGTGTATATATATAGATAGTAAAATCAATATAAATCCATGGAAGTGGGCGTTACCTAACACCTACGCTCCGCCTGCTCACTGATCACTTCAATTGCTCATCGCTCTTACACAACTTTGGACATTATAGAGTAAGTCTGCTGCTTTCTTTACACTTTTACTTATTTTTCTGCGCAAGTTCAAAAGAATCCTCGCAATTCTATCACATATCATGCACAATTGTTTATTTAGTGTCAATACAGAAGTGTTTCCATAATTTTATACAACTCCAGAACTTAATACCAATTTTATGGTTAAAGAACTTTTAGCCTCTTAGCAATATGTGGTTAAATATTATTGATTTATTGCTTAAAATAATTTCAAATCAATAATACTCGTAAAAAAATTAAAATTTCATGAATTATTATTTAAGAAGCACGTTTTCTATCTTTCATTTTTTGATTTTCTAATTAAATATTACATTTCTCTTAAAAATTTAAATTCGTTCTTCAAACCTACCACTTTATTTTAAAATTAAATTATTATAGGTTTTAAAAAATTTTATTGACCAGTACATTCTTATCAAATCATGTTTTATCTTTATTTTTAATTTAAGTCTACAATCAATATTTCTAGTGTTAAGTCAATTTGTCATATTAAATTTCATTGTTTTATTATTTCACAAGCAAACGGCTTAATTTTTTTATGGTTACCACAATGTATTCGAATGAACTTCAATGTATGTCACAATTAAATATGTGCTAGTTAAAATATAGAAATTTAATTAGTGAAATATGTATCAATTTATGTTATTATTTATTTATGTCAACTTATGTATATATATGTCAAATTATGTTTATATTTATATATATCAACTTAGATTCGATGAATCAGATATTCAAATGTTATATTTACTCAAGCAAAGTGCTTGTTTTTCTATTAGCTACCACATCGACTGCTAAATTCAAAATGTTATTACTATAAATTTTCTGTAAATTTCTAGATGTATGGGATAGGGGCCGCTAAGTGGCCCAGGTGCCCAATTTTTGTAAATAAAGTAAGTAAGTAAGTAAGTACGTTCTCGTTCACATTTTTTGTATTTATTTGTATTAACACTTTCGCCAGTTTATAATTATACTGGTAGAAGTTATAATAAAACAATGAAATTTATGGAAGGAGATTCATTCCCTGCTTAACAACAACATAAACATATAATATAACAGGGGTTTCCAACTTACATGAGACCGGGGGCCGCAATTAAAACACCAGTCAAAATTTTATGTAGGACTCTTTTATGTTTGCAGGAACATTAAATAATACTGTCAGATTTTTATCAAGTTGTACAAAACAAACGTGTTGAATTACAAATTAAAATAAGAAGTAGATTTTTAAGCAACACAGATTTGAATGAATATTTTCTTGGATGCAAAACCTGAGAAAATTTTTTTTTGCACCGTTGGTATGTTAAATTTCACAGAAACAACGAAATTAGGTTTCTTATAAAAGAAAAGTATTTTAAGCCTATATAAATTTTTTACGAAATTGTCCGCAAAAATGACAGCTAATATATTTTAGTTCGCGGACAGCCAGTTGATAACCACTGATAAATAATTTATTCTATTTTGTTTGAAAACAACATAAAAATGCAACATCTTAAGATATATATCTCTACTTTATAGTTGATACAAGGATTGGGCTAAGAGCACCAAAAAGTGAAAAGAAAATTTTGGAACAAATATTCAATAAAGTTTTAGGACAAATTAAAGATTTATTGCCGAACATTTCTCCATTATTGCTCAGTCTCATTTTTAGCCTATGTCTGCGCTGCTGCCTTTATCTCACCCATCTGAAATTTTTGATGTGAAGGCAATGGAGTACGTAAATTGAGATAATCAGCGAATGGTTAAGCATAGACGTAAGGTAACGCCCACTTTTGATAGCTTTATCTTTGATTTCATGGTTTGTAAATTATATTCCGTTAGAGTGGGGATTTTGGGATCTCTGAAAAACCTTCTGGCATCAGTGATGATTTTATGCAGCATTTTGTTTTGCCAAATGTTAAGTTTTTTCCCGATGAATTAATAGAATCGCAGACAAAACAGACGAGGTGTATGCGACTATAGGACGGATCATTGAACTTTCATACGGAAGCTTTTTTAGTGTGAGGCTCGTTTAATGAGTATTGATTTGTAGAATACCGGCTATAGGGCTGTTAAATAAAATTAGAAATACCTTTGAAGCGATTCATTAACAATCATGAAGGAGTTACAACTCAACAGTTCAAAAAGTTTTTCTAGTTTTTTATCTTTTGCTAACCGAACTTACTTCCACTAATATTTTTTTGCGTTTTCTAGCATTAAATTGAATTGGTGAAAAATGATATTTTAAGGGATATTTTTATTTATTGTTTACTTTCATAAATAAATGTTTATTTATAAATAATATGTGGTGCCCTTTCGCATAAAAGTGGCACGGTACCAAAATTGATGAAGTAGATCATAATTTTTTAAAAGTTGGAATATCAAATTGAGCACTATTTAATCTTATATAATATTAGAAGACAGGATTCGGGAATCTCGCACGTCAGTATTACATAATACTTTCCCAATGTTATAACATCGTTTTGCTACCTGGGCATAATCGCTGCTGTGTGACTCATTTAAAAAAATGATCATGTGCCATGATGACTCAATGGATAAAGCAATCGCCTTCCAAAAAGGTGAACCGGGTTCGAATTCCAACGAGGGCTGGTCGATACAAATTCCGCACCCTGTTCGCACCGACTATGGTGCTGACGTAAAATATCCTCAGTAATAGACGTATCATGGGCTAGAGTCCCCTTGCCGTCAGGCTAACCATGGAAAGATTTCGTGTTTTTTCTCTCCATGTAACGCAAATGGGGAGTAATTCCATCAAAAAGTTCTACACGAAGACGAACTTCACCCATTACTTGATCTAGGAGTTCCCTTGTCTTCTGGATTGGGTTCAAAATTACAAGATTACGGAGTTAAACATTGGTAGTTGTCCACCCAAAAAATTGGGTCGGCCGTTCAGCAACGTTTATAAAATTAAAAATAAAAACGATCCTTGAAGGGTATATATTAAATATTTATACTCTTATTAAGGTATAAATACTCAAATGTGTGATTCCGGGTGAGTCGGTAGAAATGATATCGTATTTAAAATATTGAGATTTTAAAAACGACGTGAAAATTGTGGATTTGAAAGTGAGACAATTAACGACGGCATAGTTGTAAACTGAGTGCGTCAAAAAGTAATTAGTCAAATTTAAAATCCATGTGTCGTAATTGCATATTAAAAATATCGTTATTTGAAAAACTGTGCGAAGAGTCGTGCTAAAAGAAAAAATGATTACCTAGAAAATGGTTGGAAAATCAGGTAGGTGAATGATGGAATAGTGTGAATTAAACACATGAAAAAGGGATAACTCCAATTCGAAATTCAGGTGTCGAGAGATTAAATTAATCAAAATAACGATTAAAATAATTACTTAAAAATCGAAATTTAATATAACATGTTGAAACAGCCGAAAAATCGGTAGACAACTTCCCAAAAAACGAGGTGGATTTATAACAGAATTGTTTGCGAATTAAGTACGCCAAAAAATTATTACTCAAATATGAAATTTACGTGCCGTAATAACATAAGTAATCGGAATTTGGATGACCTTGTAAAAATGAAAATTAGCTAAAATAACTGCCGAGAAAACTATCAAAAAACGACGTCGAGTAACGACGGAATAACTGCGGGAATCACATGCATCAAAAAGTGATTACACAAATTCGAACTTTGGAAGATCAATATTATCGTACTAAAAATACCAAAGTCTAAAGAACCATGTAGAGATAAAAAAAAAGAAAAAAAAACTTGAATAATTATTGAAAAAAAATGATCGAAAAAATGAGCATTAACAATTATATCGCTTTTAATCTAGAGCGTTAAGAAATGATAGCTCAAATTTGAAATCCACGCGTCGTAATAACATCGTATTAAAACTTTAAGAATATAAAGAATCACTCGAAAGAGGTGAAGAAACGATCGAAAATATAGATCGTTAAAAACCACTAGCAATTTCGGCTAATGTGCTTCTCTTTAGCTAGCATTTGAATTTTTTTAAACTAGCAATTTGCTACTTGCCATGTCGAAGAAATTTCCCCCTAGTCAATTCTTAAAATTAATGAATTATTACAAACCTAAAATATTGTATTCAGCTGAAAAATCCTTTTCAGCAATTTCCAATTTAACAGTTGTCGATATTCCTTGCCAAACAATGACGGGACATTCCAGGTAGGCGAAAGGTTTGACCAAGCGTGGGCACGTTAAACTGTATTCAGTATTTTTCTCTTCTACTGTAACCGTAACTTCATTCGACATTATCTGTAAAATGCAAGCAACTTTTTATTGTTGAATCTAGTTTACCGTAATTGGAATCTGAGTACGTTAATGTAAAGAGAATAAGCTTTTACCCAAGAATTGCCGATGTCATCTTTCGTTATAACTTTGACGTCATATTCTCCTGGAACAGCGTAACGGCGTTTTGTTGTGAATCTAGTACTTGTGTTTTGGTCGTATGTCGATTTCGTACCATCTCCAAAATACACGTCAGCAATCCAATTACAGCTTGCTTCAACTTTGATTTCATACTCAATATAATCATCTGCAAAAGTAAATTATATTAACAATAATAAATTATTATTTCAAATATATTCTGCTTTTCTTATAAGACAACCTGGCATAAACTGCTGAGTTTTTTTTTTTTTAACTAAACAATAAAAACAAAAATCGAGTTTTGTAATAGCTTCTACATTATTTACTTGCGTTTAACCCTCTAACCGCCCTATATCGGCATTATTTTTTTAAATTTAATTCCATGAAATTAGCACGAAAAATTATCAAAAATAAGTCCTATAATAAATTTTTTTAAATTTTAATTGAAAAAATTATTGAAAAATTCTAAGAATATAAAACTAACAAAATCTTAAAATAGTATTAATTTTGTTTTTTAAGACGTTTTAAAGATTTGGAACAACATAGTGATAGGTCACACTTTCCCCAAAAGTAGCATTTTAGTACCAATTTATCCCTTAGCATTGTTTCCAAGTAAGTTATTTGTACGTTTTACGATTTTTTATTATATTAAAGTAGAATATGCAGAAATATCCCACTGTCTAGACGGAAACTGTTCTGCGTAAACCCCAAATCCCTTTCCATAAAAATTTTGAAAATATGGTTCATCACTGTAACAAGCGTGTAATTATCTACAAAGTTGATTTCTTAATGCAATTTTGAGGTAGGTACTTTATTTATGTCGCACTAGAGCTGCACTGTGGGCTATTGGCTAAGGTCTAGATCCCTGAGAATGATTCGAAGACATGCCATCACAATTTTGTAAGACCACTTTCTCAATTTAGACATAGATTTGAATAACAGAGAGAAAAGTTTCACCCAAACCCAAAACGGGATTAGAGTCCCGGATCATCCTGGTACGATCCCAACTTCCAGACAACCATACCGGCCAGTCGGCTTATGTCGTTACTTAATTTGTTGTCCATTCTTTTTTTCTAGTTTCTTCATTCTAGTAAATAACAATATCTCACAATGCATTGCGATGATGTTATGAGTTTCAGGAAATTTTTTCGGTATATATTTGAGAGGTCGCGTTTCGTCATTATTCGCGAGATTTCGTGGTGAAATGATTCTCAAAATTAACGAATCTAGGATTGCTAAATCGCAAAAATGGAGAGTTTTTATTTCTAAAAGTGCATTAACAAAAGTAAGATATTGACACATATGCGTCGTAAACTTTAGTTGATCTTTTTGGATAAAAATAGGATTTTGTAAAAGTGTAATGAATCGCTTTTTGATCTTAGCCAGTTCTTGAATATTGCGTAAAATCAAAATCTTACTATCAAATATTGTAATTACATATTTATATCAGAAGACACCTAAAATTTGATGGTCCAAGAAATTCCGAGAGGGCTCCAAAATTTGATACCTCCTTCTGCCCAAGCGGTTCCTTAATAGTATTACAAAAAGAAAAGAAAAAAGAAATTTTTTTTGTGGTCATTAAAAGACCATTTAACCTCCTAGTACGTATTTTGAAGGAGCGGTAAAGGGCATCATAATGAGTGTAGAGATCACAGGAACTTGATCTGCCGGGGATGATTCCAAGATATGGAATGGCTGTTCGTCTCCATTTCATTGGTTTAAATTATCTTGCTATTTGAAAGTTTTACAGCGGCCTAGGCCAATAGGCCCATACGCCAAATACAATGGAATACATTAAAAAGGTCAACATACCCTTATATATAAAATACAAAAAATATACCTAGAAGAATCGAGATGGCAACAGGCCATTTACATAAATTAACATAGTAATAAAATGTTTAAAAATATCAGGTCAACAGACCCTTATAGCCTTAAAAAATTGTCCTATTTTACACAGCATTTTGCCTTTGGCAAGGATAGCGACAGTTAGAGGAAGGTATAAAAAAATTATCTTGCTATGATGTTTTCGATTAAATGGTCAAAGTTTTCTAATAAATTTTGTCAAAAACTGCATCGGAATAGGACCGATATTGGCTGCTTCATCGTAGTTTAATGAATTGGCGAACTTACCGAGATCTCGCCAAGCTATTAAATTACGAGACACCTACTATTTTTTTAAGCCTATTTGAGAATTATTTTCGATAATAATTTTTTCGAAACATAATTGTAAAATAATTTACTAAATTAAATTATCGTTACAACTACGCATGAACGAAGTGTGAATATCTCGATCCTGATTGGTTGTTGAAGCGTGGCATTTGCTTACGTTAGCAACTATTCTTTCCATTTTATTTTGAAAGTAAGCCAAGCCCGTCAAGTATCAATTCTTTTAAGTGCCATATTCTGCATTCTTTCACAAAGATTTCAATTATCTCACTTTATACTTCTTACTTAACACAAAGACAGGCAAGAAGCCAAGTGGAATATAAACAAACTAATAATGCACCAAAGTTGCCAGGTGCATAAAAGAAAAATATATCACGGTTACTACAATACATAAACAAATAATAAATCTAAGCTAAGAAAAAACGTAGAAGATAAAAAATTATATTTCAACACATTCGATGTGCGATACGGCACTATATTTAATTAACTTCACGTGAATTAACATTCTAACTTGCGTGGAGAAGCTTAGCTTAACTTTAACGTGCCATTTTGCTTATAAGCGATCAGCCGACATCATAGGTCACATGTGCGGGTATCAATGATCTTCCTCTTGAAGTGAAAAGACCCTAATACCGTCCTAGGCCTCTATTCTGCTTTGGATTGTTGCTATTTATACTCAGTTTCCCATCCATGTTGAGAAGAGTGGGGTAAAACCTAGTAGTGGGGTAAAACTGAATACCTCGATTTTGGTGAAATTAGATCTGTTTTTTAGCGAACATGCTCAGACATTTTACTGGGTAAGAAACAGGGAAACAGGTAGATATCATATTGGCATATTGTTGTTGTTGAATTAATGGTATCTGTATAGATAAGTTTGTTTTCCTCTGTCAGCTCTCTAATATTCTTTTGTTTTTAAAATATCCTAAAAATGATAACAGAAAATAAAATATTTATTATTTTTTATTATTTCATTCAATAATATTTGAAAAATTTTGAAATTGCAAAGTATGAAATTTTTCGCATCATTTTAAAGAGCGTAATTTTTAAGGCAAAATCAAAAACTTGAGCGAAATCGGTCGAAAAGTTCCTGATAAATAAAAATTTGAAAATAAGACTTTTTCTTATCGTGATTTTATTTTTATTTTCACGAAAGTTAAAAATCAAAATCTTACCAGTCGTGAACACTTTATCTTCGACTGATAGTTCGACTCCTTTAACGGCTCCAGGTTGTTCCACTTCCAAAACGTAGATAATATCAGGATTGTCGGAACCACAATATTCTTCTGAATTTCCAGAACATGTTTTATTGCAAAAAGATAACTCCGCTGCAGTAAAACCTAATTATATAAAACCAAATAAATGAAAGTGGAAAAAAAAGGGAAAACAATGATAACTTTAACTATAGTTTGTCTGAAATAAGAACTCCTTTAGACATTTGTCTGGACCTGTGGCAGTGACTATGGTAATGGGGAATGACTATTTCTAGTAGGGGTGCTGGGTTACTGTTTTGGCGTGATTTCGGGTCGGGTCGGCGAGATAAAGAGAATCTCTTCGGTCTATTGTGTTCTAGATTGAAGCTACTCTCTTTAAAATGCGCCAGTCTTGTTTCCACACCACCAAACGGCCTCAGACTTTGTGGCGGGAGGAGCTTTCAGCTTATAGACAAACTATACCCGGTTGTCACACAATAAGATGCAATTTTATTATACTGGTGTGGTATCTTGGTTGACTTGGTAGTGGTAGACTTGGTTGATTATCTGTAGAACTACAGGACCGATTTTAATGAAATTTGATCTGTACATACATTGATGCAATACAAAACAAATAACCATTCAACTATTGTAATCGTGCATAACACTCGCTGGAGTCGGAAGGTATGAAACACTGGTTGCAGATTAAACAAAAAAAGATGAGTTACTAGGGGGTATTGTCCCCTCTTACAGATATGCAGGGCTTGCAGCGTGATTTCATACTTGAAATAAGGCAGTTTATCATTTCCTGTGACAATTGTCTTATGGCAATATCATACCTTCCGACTCCAAGGAGTGTTACGCACTATCATGGGTGTGTATTACAATTATTGAATGGTCATTTGTTTTGTATCGTAACAATGTACGTACATATCGAATTTCATTATAATCGGTCCAGTAGTTCTTGTTGTTGTTAATTTACGTCGCACTAGAGCTGCACAATGGGCTATTGGCGACGGTCTGGGAAACATCCCGGAGGATGATCCGAAGACGTGCCATCACGATTTTGATCCTCTGCGGAGGGGATGGCACCCCCGCTGCGGTAGCCCGACGACCTGCGCGCGAAGTCGAGCACTTTACGGTAGCACAGTTTAACGAGGACCCATACCGCACACCCTCGGTCCCTACGCAGACTGATCCAAGTGGTCACCCACCCGCACACTGACCGTAGCCAGTGATGCTTGACTTCGGTGATCTGCTGAGAACCGTGTCTTAACGATCAGTCCACTGCGGGACGTCCAGTAGTTCTAAAGATAATCGTCCTAGTCTGCAAATTCTCTCAATTTCTTACACCAGAGTAGTTCGAGGATTTACTTTAACTGTGTACTGCTTTAACTGTGAACTGCTTTAACTGTGAACTGCTTTAACTGTGTACTGCTTTAACTGTGAACTGCTTAAACTGTGAACTGCTTTAACTGTGAACTGCTTTAACTGTGAACTGCTTTAACTGTGAACTGCTTTAACTGTGTACTGCTTTAACTGTGAACTGCTTTAACTGTGTACTGCTTTAACTGTGAACTGCTTTAACTGTGAACTGCTTTAACTGTGAACTGCTTTAACTGTGAACTGCTTTAACTGTGAACTGCTTTAACTGTGAACTGCTTTAACTGTGAACTGCTTTAACTGTGTACTGCTTTAACTGTGAACTGCTTTAACTGTGTACTGCTTTAACTGTGAACTGCTTTAACTGTGAACTGCTTTAACTGTGTACTTCTTTAACTGTGAACTGCTTTAACTGTGAACTGCTTAAACTGTGAACTGCTTTAACTGTGAACTGCTTTAACTGTGAACTGCTTTAACTGTGAACTGCTTTAACTGTGTACTGCTTTAACTGTGAACTGCTTTAACTGTGTACTGCTTTAACTGTGAAGGCAAGAGATAATTTAACCCTGATAAGGTCATTTTTTTCTGGTAATGTTATATAAAAATATATTTTGGATTGAGATTATTGATTAAAAAAAAATTCAACTTGCCTATAACCTAAATCTAATTTATTTTTTAGACTTATTGTTACTATTTATTTATATGGTGTGAAGGTGGGTGGCGATTTTTCAAGAATTTTACCCATTGAAAGAAATCGAACATAAACTCGAACTTTTGTGTTAATAAATATCCGATTACTGATTTCTATGTTCATAGCCATAATTAAAATCGATGAGAAATGATCAAGAGAACGAATGCGTAACTTATCAGTGTTGATCTCTCTTCTTGACTCCACACGAGCCTTTACTGTTACCCACATTTATGCAAACAGAGCTCCCTGCATTGTTTTTCTTTTTTTTTTCTACCCTTCCTTTTTGTATTTCCTGAAGTTATCAGCAGATGGCAGCATGATCTAAGATGGGAAAATAGATTCCCATCGACTCTTAAAAATTAATGAAATTGATGGCCTTATTAAGGGTTAATTAACAAAACCAGACCAGATTCTTATATAGTTTACCCTTTTTTTTGTTGGTAGATTTGGATTCTTGATAGTCAAAATATGGGGGGTAGCCGTATCTGCAAAAAAAATCGTCTGAATAGTTTCGTTTGGAGAGCAGTGTTAAGTTGAACCCCTTAACGTTAATTTCACTTTTTGCGTATTTTGCCCTCTGTTTCATTTGTGAGAATCTAAAAATTTTTTGGTCATAAAAGCTTATATATTCAAAGAAAATTACATGCAAAAAAAGTTTTTTTATACAAATTTTTATTGTTTTAATAATTATATATATTTAAAACTGTAAAGCATGCAATTTTTTACACTCTCTTAAATTAAGTAATTGTGAATGACAAAATGCAAAATTTGAGAGAAATCGGCAATTCTTGGGATACAAAATTTTAATATTTTTATCTACTTAAAACTATTTGGTTGATTTTGCACAAATTTCGTATTTTTCTATTCATAATTATACAATTTAAAACGAATTTAAAAGTTTGAATATCTTGAATCGAATAGTTTGAATTTTTGTATATATTCAAAAATTTTCGAAGAAGAATTAATATTAAAAAAAAAAACTATTTTAAATAAAATTAATATTGGCTTAATGAATCTCATAATTATGTACCAAAACTTTTTGATTCGTCTAGGTAGTTCTAGAGATATGGTGAAATACAATATGTAAATAACATTAGAATATTCAAACTTCAACAGCTCTCCAGCACTAAATTATTGAGACCTTATTTCCAGTTTGTGGCTGCCCCCTTACCATATTTCAAGTTCAACAATCCAAATACAACGAAAAAAAGTGTCTTTATCCAGAGAAAGTACATTTTTGTGTCTGATTTCGTAACTTAAAATATTGCCTTCACTATTTCTGGTAAAGTCCTCCAACCATTGATATTGAATCTAATATGCGATTACTCGGTTATTAGATCATAAGTTATTTAGGTGCTCTGATTTTTATTTTGTAGAAGAATGTTACATTTATTTACAGTTTGGTTACTTTTAATAATTTTAGGAAATAATATTTAGTATATTCTTTAGTTTAAAAACGGTTCTTTTTATTTTGTTTCCTTTTTTTTCCGGCGGCAGACTTAGGGTAAAATCTCGTTTGTTGTTAAATTGAGTATACTTTGTGATCCAAAAATGCCCGACTATTTGAAAAATACATTAAAGAAAAAACGGAATGATTTTCTGTGCATGTTTTGTTATGCTTACGAGGAAATGTGTAAACAGACTTAATATTCTTGAGCCGCGATGGCTATGGGGATATAGCGTTCGCCTTTCAACCGGGTTCGAATCCCACCGATACGAATTCTGTATCCGGCTTGCACCGACCGCAGTGCTGACGTGAAACATCCTCAGTGGTAGACGGATCATGGGTAAGAGTCCCCTTTCTGTCAGGCTAACCGTGGAAGGTTAGCGTGACCTTTCTCCCCATGTAACGCAAATGCGGGTTAGCTCCATCAAAAAGTCCTCCTCGAAGGCAAATTTCTCCCGATATTCGATCCAGGAGTTCCCTTGTCTTCTGGATTGGGTTCAAAATTACAAGCCTACGGAGTTGAACATTAGTAGTCGTAAACCCATAAAATTGGGTCAGCTGAACGACTGTTATAAAATAAAATAAAACCATCCATATTTATACGATGAAAAATTTAGTTACTTAATAACGAAGCAGATATATATATCTGAAGCTTAAATGAACTTTTAAAATAACTAGATGTTCTTTTAGATTATGGATCTCTAGGATGATTATGGAGCTAGATTATGGATCTCTAGAATGTATGAGGTTGTTACTCCCTTCTAGATACCCCTTTTACACACTATCGGAGGTAACTAAAAACGAATAAACTATGAAAAATATTAAATTTCGGTTTTTGCTATATTTCAAATTAATCAAACCCCATTAAAATGGAAAAATTTTTTGTAATAAATATCTTTGACTTACTTGATGTATCATTTCCACATAAACAATATTCTCCAGAAAGTAATCCAACGTATGAGGATGCTGCTTCGGCGCAAAACCTTTTGCACGTATCTTGGGTTACCTGCTCAATGTCGTATCCTCCAGCTGAAGTTCGAAATTCCCTAGAATCGTGATTTAACCAATAACACGATGGTTCACCTATAAAATACAGCGTGGAATAATGTGGGACAGTTTTATTATAACATAAATTATTGTTAAATTCAATAAAGAATAAGCCATGACTTACCGTTATTGCATGAAATCTGAAAATAAAAGAAGTAAAAATCAATATTTATGTGCAGAAAAAGATTAAATTTGATTGGATCAAATTTTAATAATAACGTCAAAAATTAACTATAAAATTGATTGCAACTAACCTTTCTTATAATTCGATGCAACAAAGAGTCACCATAATTGAATTATTAAACATTTATTAAAATTAATAGCATGAAATATCAATAATAATTGACCTCAATCAACCTCACCCATCAAACCTCAATTATAAATCTTTGCTTATTGTAATAAACCTGAATTATAAATAACTGCATCCAACTTTGGCTATAACTGATTCATTTAAGCATTGCAAATAATATTTACCTTACATATATGAAAAGAACCAGTAAATAACGAAGTCGTTAACGTGAGGTTCAAAAAGATCTTAATAAAATGAAATAAAATAAATAAAAAAAAATAGTTATTACAAGACATACATTTGATGATTTTTAATTTCGATTTGGAATCTGAGTTTAAAAACGATAATTCAGAAAGTCATTCCCTTATGGTTTTACGTTTGAAAGTAGGAAGCTGGGTTTAAAACTGATAATGCAACAAGTCACTCATTCCTGGTTTTACGTTTGAATTTGGAAGCTGAGTTTAAAAACAATAATGTAACAGGCCATTCATATATAATTCTAAGTTTGAATGTGGAAGCTGGGTTTAAAAATAATAATGCAACAGGCTATTCATTTATAATTCTAAGTTTGAATTTGGAAGCTGAGTTTAAAAACGATAATGTAACAGGCCATTCATTTATAATTCTACGATGGAATGTGGAAGCTGAGTTTAAAAATAATAATGCAACAGGCCATTCATTTATAATTCTACATTGGAATGTGGAAGTTGAGTTTAAAAACGATAATTTAAAAAGCCATTTCTTTATGGTTCTACGTTTGAATTTGAAATTGGGTAGAAAACCGATAATGCAAAAGCAGGGCTAAAACAGCAGGGCATTTATGGTTTCATGCTTGAATTCGTTTATTTAGAGCAGCGGCAACCTGTATTTCGACAATTGTTGGTTTAGAGCAGCGATTCGTAAATGATGTTGATAGGAACTTTAGGGTTCCGTCGAAGAGTTAAGGGGTTCCACGAGTTAGTACTCTTTTATAACCAGTGACAAGTTTCGAAACCATTGTTTATAATTAGATCTAACCTATAATTCATAATTTATTGAATTTTACGGTTACATTTACGAAATTATTTCGTGCAAAATACCTAAGAAATAAAAATTGTGTTTTTTAAAGGAAAATATAATATTTCTAAAAACACTATATTGGACAAATTAGGAAAAAAAAAGCATTTCTAAAATATTTCATTAGTATTTCCTCTCTAGCTTTTCAAATCAAAATAACTAAACTCTTCAACGAAAAAGAGTGCTTTCATTCAAACCATTTTCAACGTTTATAAAGCTTCCATTTCGAAGAAAATCATAATTAAGCTTATTTTAATCAGTTTCAGTTTAGGTATATATCTCAATAGCAAATATGAAGCATAAAGACAACAGCATAACTGATTGACAAGCATAAAGACTATATGAAGCATAAAGACAACAAATTTAACTGTCGGACATAAAACCTAATTATAGAATATTAATGTTAAAACGTTGAAATCTTCATTCCTCTAATTAAATATTTAAAATATAGTCTTATAGGTTATAACGTTCATGGTTAGCTTAAACTTCACTCATAAGGATGGGGGTCTTTCGAACAGTGTTGCCAGATTAGGGGTCTTCCCCCTAAATTTAGGGGGATTTTTTTTAAAATCTTCAGTGGGTATTTTAGGGAAATTTGTTTTTAGGGGTTTGTTTCAGAGTTATTTGGGAATTTTACTAGTTTCATTTTAGTTACGTTCTAATATCAAATTTTATAACTGAATGTGTGAGATGGTAATATGAAAATCAATATGTTAAACCAAAACAAAAAGATTAAGATTTAATTTTAGAACTTAACTCCTTTGTTGAATGTGGTAAGTTATTACTTTGCTCGATCAACCTGAATTTGAATTCAAATTATTAAAAATTTTTAATGTGCATGGTTTAAAAATAATGCCAAAGGATAAAGAAAAAAAGAAGTACGTACAAAAGTACAAGAAAGATTGGGAACACGAAACGCAGTTTAAAGGTAAATTAATTGTACAATTGTTCATCCTTTTTTTTTTTAATTATCAGCACATTATTAATTTGTTGACAATAAAATATTAAAAAGTATTAAAGCAACGTTTTCTATACATTATTTAACTTTTGTTCTATTTTTTAATACTTATAAATTAAGTTGAAAATTTTGGATTTTTTTAAAAAATTTTAGGGGATTTTACAACGCTATATGGGGGTGAACTGTTACCGGCACCTGGCAACACTGCTTTCGAATGAAGGTGATTATTTAGGGTTTCGTAGTAGTACCGTAGGTTTCTGAAAAAAATTGGGAACCTCTGGAATTTTGCATTTTTCAATTTTATTTTATAACATTTTTTAGACCATCAACATCCTAGTCCTGATAAATGTTTCTTTTTTTTTTTTTAAGTCTTTTTTTATTTTCGTTTCCATTTGAACGCAAAAATAGGGTTGATATGTGCTACATTTAGGAATTTCTTGTTGATATGAACATGAAAGTAAGGCTAATTTCATCATTACTATTAATGAGTGAAGGTGGCTATTAAGAAGTATTTTTGATGCAGTAAGAGAAAACGGAACCTGGAGAATTCGTGACAACCATGAATTAAATTCAAAATACAAAGAACATAACACAATAAAATTAATCATGGTTTCTCAAGTAAAGTGGTTAGGACATATATTTCGATATAGCGATAAAAATCCTGTTAAAAAAACTCTTCCAAACACCAAAGGGAAAAAGAGGAAGACCGAGAATAATGTCGTTAGATAGAGTAGAGAAGTGGTTAAAAGACTTGATAGTTAATAGATGGAGAAATATAGCATCGAATAGTTCTAGATGGGGTAAACTGACTGAGACGAGCTTGGCCGGTAACCGGCTGTAGTGCCTAAGAAGAAGAGTAGTGAAGGTGGGCCACTATTCAAATAATAACTTTACGTGATAGTATGGAGTGAAAATTGTTCTGACTGATTTAATCTAACTAAACAAAGATAATAACTTACCTCACAGCACAAAATACTAATAAAAAACAGCTTAAACTTAAAACACCTCATTTTATTTTTTTTAAAAATCTTTCGAATATCTTGATTTAAATTTTTATATTTGCGCAATTCTGATGCCGCAAAAATTTGCCTCAGTCGAAGTCGAGTTCGGAAATTGCTAACAACTGCGAAAAATATGGAGTAAAACAATAGCGTGATAGCGAAGAAGAGAGCGTGATCGTTGTTCGCCTAATAAAATTTAATTTACTTAAAAGAATGGTGGATTGCCTCTCAATTTAATTTAAGTAATTGCCTTAGATACGAAGTTGTTGCAAACATACGAAGAAGACCCAGTCCTTTTATGGGCATACTAGTCTCACTTTTTATGTGAGTAGTAATTTCAGCTTATTAAGATATAAAGAAAGTAATGAAAATACAGGAAAGAGAAAAGCTTAAGACGGACGGTTATGGAACTGTCCTTTAACACTTACAGATCCAAAACTTTAATTATTAATTCTAAAAACTAAAAAGTAATCAAGTATAAATTTTTATTTCTAAAATTTAAGTATTTGGGAATTATCTCTGAAAAAGGTTATGGATTAAAACCGTTTCTTATTATTGTAGGCGGATTCTTATTGGTTAGGAAATCACGTGGTATGGTTCTTTAATTCGCAAAAAAAAATTATCGATTTCTTTGGTTATTATCAGCATGTAATAAATTAAAGTAATACATGTTTCGAATCGTAAAACATTTGTCGATTCCTCGTTTTGGACTTTTCACCAGTAATATTTTTTAATCATCTTTCATCCAAAGGTAAAGGTTTAAAACTAAAAGTGGAGTTCCTTCTTTATAAAGTAATCCTATAGGATAACACCTTATTAGGCATCAACTGTTTATGATAAATTTATTATAGTACCTAAAATTGTTATCGACAGTTTTAAACTTATCAAATAATAAATAATTTATAGTTATTTTTTCTTTTAAGCTTCATGCAAAGCAGTGTTTAGTCAGTATATAACATCAAAACGATGAGTACTAAGTTGTAAAACATTATTAGGACTTTTGCTAAATAATTTCTTAAGTTTTTATAGTAACTAATATTAAAAATGAATTTAAGAAATAAAATTGCACATAAAGTCACAATAGTAACCTTAGAGTCTGTTATATGAATATTTATTTAAACGATCTATCCTGAAAAAATAAAAATGACTAGCAGGCTTCGCCCCCTGCTCGCTGGTGCTCACCAACCCCCGGAACTGCTTTCGCAGTTCATTTCGGATTGCTTCGCAATCCGATGCTCGCTTTACTCGCTCATTGGATACGTTCTTAACGTCTAGCTTTTGTATACTTTTTTGAACACTGAAGTTCCGAAAACTTTTCACTGTAGAAAATTCTAAACCTGTACATTTCAATATTAATTTGAAATAGCAAGCAGTTCACATATTTTTCTTAATCACACTATTCTAAATTTCAGTTGTTGAGAAAAGTAACTGTTGTAAGTTTTGTTTTAAAGTCTTTCCCACAAAAGGGCTAAAGCCATGTGTTGTAAAACAATATGAAATAGTAGTCTGCCACTGAACGTCGGATGTAAAGCATCGGCTTCGCTAAAGAAAATTTTGTATTTTTAATTCTCTGAATGGCGCCACCCTAATATGGAATTTGTAAAATAAATGTATATATTTTTGATTGTTGATGAAGATCATCATTTTGCGTTTTCATCAGTGTTCAGAAGCAGAACAACTATAAGTTTTTTATTTTATCACAAAAATATAAAATGTATAAAAAACAAAGAGTAAGAAAATGAGTATAGTCATAGAAAAAGTTAAAATTATAATATAGTATTTATCAGTTAAAATAAAACTTTTTGTTTAAGTCATTGTTAACATATGATGCTACGTGCATAACTACGTGCTCTTGCGCGCCGAAGCCTATCAATTAAAACGTATTAGCGTTTTATATAACATGGATTAGCCATATGATGCTCACTACGTGCTCTTGCCCGCCGAATCCAATCAATTAAAATGAAAACTGTTGCCAGCGCGAGAAAAGAAATATCATCGGTTTTATTGATACATACATACGTACGTATTAGCGTTTTATATAATAAGATTGTGTTGCAATCGTACGGTTGGTGGGAGAAGCGGTAAGTCTTTTTAAATGGTGTTGAAGTTTAAATTATCACCGGAGAGCTTTTCATATCAGGATACAGCTTGAAATGCGTGTTTAAGAAAATAGACACAGTTCGAAATGTGTATTTAATAAAATGAATGTATCTGTAGATGAATGTTTATAAATTTAGAAAATGAACACAAATCGAAATGCGTGTTTAAAAAAATGCACGCATCTGGAAACGACTGTTGATAAATATGGACGCAGCTAGAAATATGTGTTTAATAAAATGAATACTGTCCGAAATGCGTGTTTTGGAAAATAAACACAGCCCCAAATGAATGCTTGAGAAAATGGATACAGTTCGAAATGTACAATCCGAAATGCGTGTTTAAGAAAACGGGCGAAGCTACGAATACGAATTTAAAAAAATTAACAACTTATTTAGAAAATGGACCTAGCATATGATTCCGCTTTTTAAACTTCTCTTATAAAAATTTTTCTTTTTTAAAAGAGTAAACTAATAGATTCAAATAAATTCATAGTGTCATGTTGTCCCGTTGTTGTTTGAATCACAGCAGCACATTTTTTTTTTTTTTTAAAAGAGTATAAGTCGACAGTTATTTTTGCAAGGTTGTCACGGGTTTTATAAATTATAGTAACGATATTAAATTAAAGTTAAACGAATTTATAATTTAGTGCTCTGGATACGAAGATATGTTTGAAAAGTTACATCTGCATCAGAAGTGTAATAGAAGACCGGGACTTTATTCCATGATGATTATGCTTAGTGTTTAAAAAAGTAAGTATAAGCACGAAATTCTTTTGTTCATTGTTAAATTTGGGATGAATATTGAAAAAATTCATTAATTTCAGATATATTTTTATTGTGGCGAAAAAATAAGTTCCTTAGAGTTGGCTTTTTCTTCTTCTTTTTGAAGAAAGTATAAAATGGGAAAGAACATTTTACAGGAGATGAATGGTACATAGAAAACATGTATTTTATTAACATTTATATTTTTATTTCGTTTTATACTTTAATTTTGGTGTGGTATATTTTAAAACATGGAGATATCAGAATATTTTGCTGTGAGCCACTGTCAACTATCTTTCTTTTATTTCGTGACATAATACCAGGGGCGGATCTGGAAATTTTTCCTGGGGAGGGGGGTCATAGACTCAGACCCACCCCACTATTAATTTTTTCCATAAAAAAATTTTTTTTTAAATATTTTTTTTGAAAAAAAAAATCCTGGGGTTTTTAATGCTAGTTTTCTTATTTATTTTTTTTCATAATGAACAATACATAAATAATTCAAGTATTCAAAATCCATAAATAATAAATGTAATGCATTTTTTAGAAACTTTGACAAATCTGTCAATGATTTTTTCAACATCCAAATCAATTTCTCGATGAATGTTTAATAACGCGAGTCCATTTAATTGTTCTTGATTTTGAGTTGCTCTAAGCAAAGTTTTGAGACGTCGAAGAGTTGAAAAGGAATGTTCTGCTGTTGCTGCACTAACTGGCAGAGTTATTAAAATTCTCAACAACATATTGATTGATGGGTACAAATCGATGTCACAGGCATTAATAATCTTGGAAAGATCGTTGGGCACTTCAAGTCCTGCTTCTGTTTCACGCTGCCATTTTGCTACCCAAAGACGAAATTCTGTTTCGACAACTTTTACGGAAGCTATTCAAGATTCTTATGAAACTCGGCAGTTTCACGAACGGTTATAAGATCTTCTTCTGTAACAGTTTGACGAGGTAAAAAGACTCCGATTATGACTCTTTTGGATTATGGTTCTTGAAGCAGTGAAGAACATAATTAGATGGAAAAAAAAAAGATTTTTTTTCGACCTACCTAGGTGTATATGCCCCCTTAAATAATTTTTAAAATATTTTATTTCTTTTGTAAACTATTAAAAAAATTATTATTTCTATTTTTTTTTCAATTTTTGGGGGGGGGGGGATCAAAATTTCTCAAATCCTCCGTCTAAATGAAAGACCTATCCAAGGAAACAGTCTTATAATCCAGCAAATTAGTGGATTAGTGTGAAAAAATACACAACCCGAGTAAGTGTACGGGCAAATTAAAAAAAAGTCAACAACAGCAGAACATTCCGTTTCAAAAACGATTGTCAATACGTATTTTGTGTGGCAAATTAGGTTTGTAATTTGTCAATATTTTTTTAAACTTGTCTATAAATCACAGTGTTGTATAGGATGGGTTTATTTTTACTTTTTTATTTAAAAACTGAAATCGTCTGTGGCGTGAAAAGTTGCATATTGGTATAAAATGCTTGTAAATTTTTTTTTGTAAATTCAAAATATATTTAGGGCTCATGCCAGGTCTTTGAAATTTCTCTAATTTTGTAAAATACATCATTTTTAATTTACTATTTTTATGTATTAAACTTTGCATCCACCTGCAATGAGAATAGTTGTATCGTAACAGCCTTTGTTTGGGAACAAAAAAATTATTACATCATATTACATTTATCACGTTTACCCGGCCTCCGAAACTTACGGAATTTTCATAGTTCTGAAGCATAATTTTTAAAAATCCAAGTAATTTTCAAAACCCTTTTTTTTCTACAATTACACTGCAGAATTTTTCAGGATTAAAATTAGAGTATAAAAGAGTAAAGCACGCGAGGACCATTGATGTACCATCTGCGTCAAAGCCATTCCCTTATTTTGACAAAATTACGGTAAAAAAAAATAAAATAAAGCAAAATAAATAAATAAAAAAAAGTATTTTTACGTACTGAACCTCACTAGTTGATTATATAGAAAGTATTGAAACAAAATTTGAAGATTCACTACAAAATGAAGAAAATTGTGATCGCCGTAAAGCTATCACAGGTTACCCATTGGCTGTTGTCTAATTTTTTTCTCCGGAAAAGTAACTTTATAGTGTTTTTATCTTGAACATCTTTAACTGTTAATCCTGAACTGCTCTGTACACTATTTCGCAGACATGTTTGAATGCAGCTCAGACACATTCTGCGTAAATTCTTTGGATGACTGAATAGACATTGAACAGTCAATCGAGATCAATATCAACATTTTTGGATTGGTACAATGGTGTTTGGAGATTGTAAGCTGCATCGTAAGCCCGTTTCGGATTAACAAGTTCATACATGAAATATGATTTGAAAGCTAGGCCTCTTTTCAATTTTACACGAATAGTAAATGAATCATTTATATTGCATGGAAGACAGTCTACGGTCTTGTGCAAGTTATTGGGTACTTAAACTATATAAAACATCCGAGGCCCTTTTACCATTCATCTTCATCTTTGTGGTACTTCGATGAAGTTGTGGAATGCAAATGAAGTAAAAAGTTATTGGGTACGTTGACAATGGATCCTTCTATCCCTAACTGGTGATCAACAACCAGTTCTCGTATTTGCATGAAAGGGGTTCGAGGTGTCACCATTCGCTCTTCGGCAGGGTTCAATTTTCTCAACCACTTTGGTACTTTTGTGAAGGACGGGCTTCATGCTTGCGTTTGCGGACGGCATCCTTTCGTTTTTCCGTTTGTGTTTAACGATTAAGGTACTCCCGTCTACGTTCTTCGGCTTTTTCAGCCTCGGTAAGTTTAGGTCTTGGCATCGTTTATTTTCTTGTCTTCATCTCTAACTTTTGGGATCGTGTCAATCAGTTTGGATCCTCTTTATGTGTGATATTCACCTGAATTAGTATTGAAAACAATCCAGTTTGAACAGTAGTTTGGAATTTCTGATTCTTAATTAAAACAATAATAACAAAAATATTGCTCAAATGATGAAATTCTCTTTTATTCACAACTCAAGAAGTATTGATGGGATCTCTCTGGTCCCATATCTCAAAAATAAACTCACCACCTTAATGCATAACAAAATTAAAAGTGAAAAAAAGAATTTTAAAAAAATTATCAAACAGCAGCTGTTGCCATAACAACGCATGCAATGACGACGCATGTGCACTGTTTACTATTACTCTTCAACACAGTTGAAAAGTGTGATAACATAAAAAAATAAGGTGAGCACGCCATCAAACCCAAAACAATACTTATTTTGCCAATGGGTAAAAAAAAACTAGAATTTATAGAAAGGAAGTAACTATAGCTTTACAAAACTCATGCCTAGAGATAGACTTACATACCAGTTTCGGTGGTACGCTACGCTTATTTGTACATACCTCGAACTGACACACTCAAACGAAAATTTTTGATCTGTCTTTTCATTGAATGACAAATGTATTTAACATTATTGAAGAAAAAAAGACAAAGCAATGTGTAGAGCAAAACAACTACTTTTTCTTACATTTTTTATTTACATAAATACTTAAAAATTTTAGTTTTCATTAATATTAAACAGGCAAATGAAATTGGTGATAGTATATATAACATTTTAAATGAGTAATATTTACTAATTTTTGAGAAAAAGTTAAATTTATGTCCAAACATTATAAATTTCTTTTGAAATGTGTGTTTAGAAGTTTTGTGAATAAGGGTTTTTTAGGTCACAAATAAAAAAAAAAACTAGAGTAAAAAACTAATTGAAAAACTAAATATTTTTAATAAGTAGAGAAGAAAAAAATGCATTTAAAACATACTAAGTTTTTTCAAAAAAGTGTCAAGAAAAATATTTTGAAATGTGTGTTTAGGAGTTTTGTGTGTAAAGATATTAGTTGAATTACGAACGAGCAATTATATGAGTGAATTAAACAGATACAAATCAAACATTCCACGCATAATATTAAATGAAAGAGGTGAAAATGCATCTAAAAATCATAAAGTTCTTTCGAAATATGACGAGGAATTTTGCTGTTAGTTATTTTAGTCGGTCGAGACTTCTTGCTTCCTTCTTTTGCAGAGTCATCTCTAACGTTAACTTTTTTCAGCAGATCTTTACTATTAAAATCCATATGTCCGTCAAAATAGAAATCATTGATGAATTCCACAAGTCTATCCACTTTGGCGGGAAACGCTGCAACTGTATCTGGTGCTATCTTTTTATCCTGATACATCTGAGGCGCTGGTTTCACTTTAGCATTTCCAGCTCCCACCCAAGATTTTACTTTCCCGATGAAAAAATCCAAGATTTCATACTCATTGCCTTGATTAGCAACATCGTGCTTGGCGCGTTCAAAAGACTGGATGATGATACTCAACATTATGTTTATTAGAACAACGGAGGTAGCCAAAGAAAAGGCAAAAAATGCTATAGGAGTCAAAATCGGTTGGGCAGCATACATTTCTTCATAGTCAAATTTCTTCAACATCAAACTAATGGTTGATTCGAGAGCATAGATAAGGGTAGAAAACTCTCGGATATACCTGCCAAGAAGAAGCCAAAAGAGAGCCACAAAAGCGAAGAACACCACCATCAAACAAACAGAGTAGCTTTGCAACTCTTTGGCGCATTCTCGCAACGTTCCACTAAGTATGCCTATGCGCTTGTTAAACCGCAACAGCTTCAGGAACTTGAGAGTAGAGATAGACATTACGATTCCAATTTGGTAGGAATACAGCTCATCAAGAAGTACCGCTTCCTGAAGCTTGACGTATCCGCTCCCTTCCGTTTCCGTGAAAATTCTAATTATCCCAGCTGTTACGAATATCTTATAGACATGATTCGCTATTCCCGTGTAAGACACGACAATGCTTATAACCTCCACTACGTTCCAATACTGGTGGAAGTACGCCAAGCCCTCTCGACTCAAACTCGCCACCTCTTTGACGGTGAAAAAAATCGTGCAGATAACAAAGATGATCTCCGCCGATAACTGAATCATACCAAACCCCGAGTGGTAATTCAACAGTCGAATGGGAGATATTTGATAATAAGGGATCACGCCACCTCCTGGTAGAAACTCTGCAACAATAGTCACAGAACAAAATAAATTAACCTGAGCATTGTAAATACCGAATTCAACAAAAACTGCTCTAGTATGCCTGTCAACCCAGCCCTCTTTCTCCAGTTTTTTCAGTTTTTCTTGTAACTGTGGGAGATCGCTATTGCTTCTTTTGCGAGTAACAAGTGCCACAACATACCCTCCGCCACCGTACCAGTCAAGTTGCCCCCAGAACGGATACCCTTTGAGCTGAGCGGCTGTCAAGTATTTGTACTCGTTCGGGACAGGTGTTTCAGTGGAGTTAACTTTAATCCAGTTTGTGGTGTACAAAGTACCATCTTCAAAAGCAACTTTTCCGTAGCCTGCACATTCGGGAGTGACTGTTTCCATTACAAAAGACACATCACAACTCTCTGAAAGAAAGAAAAACGACAGAAATTTAAATCAGCGATTTCTTCGTTCTAGGAGAAATTGAATAGAATATTAGCAGATTACATGTATATATTAGGGGGGCCGGAAAGTAATGTCGTTTCGGCGCATTATATATTCGTTAGTCTTAAAACATTAGCCATTTTTTTCGATCCATTTTCGACCCGGGATTGAAAGGTTGTTGCTAAAGAGGGTGAATACATTATTGATTAAAAATAAAATCTTGATAACAAATATCAAATGCCGTGAAACGACATTACTTTCCGGTCCCCTAATATATATATATATATAGACCTGGATGTTATGCTTACTATATACTCTTTAACACACTTTTTTTTTCATTTCTATGACGTGACTGGAGTGATTGGGCATTTAATGTTAAGGAGAAGTTTGAAGGATGCTCGTGTTAACAAAATATCGTGGCTTAATTTTAATAGGTCGTCACATTTTTGACAGTGCTGATTAAAATAAACATAACTTATGTTAAGGAAGAACACAACATATGATGAGTTTGGGCAATGTAATGATAAGCCACACTATTTCCAAAACTTGTTGATGGCAAGAAGCATCAAATTTAGAATTCTGAGTTGATCTTAGAATTAACATTCCAAATAATTAATAAGTGGCACGATATAGTTGTCGAACTTTTTATTTTATAACCGTTGTTGATCAGTCGTTGTTCAATATCGTAGCCTTTTAATTTTGAACCCATTGCAGAAGACAAGAGAGCCCCTGGATCTAGTATCGGGAAAAGTTTGCCTTTCTGGAGGATTTTTTGATGAAACTAACCTGTATTTGCGTGATATGGGGAGGAAAAACACGAAAACCTATCAAGGTTAGCCTGACGGCAAGGAAACTAATCCATGATCTTTCTACCACTGAGGATATTTTTTACGTCAGTACTATGATCAGCGCGAGCTGGGTGAAGAATTCATATTGACCGGCCAATTCCGGGATTCGAACCCGCGTGACCTCATTGGAGGTGAGCGCTCTTTCCTCTGAGCAACTTTTAAAAAACAATTTTCAAAAATAATTTAAACATATAAAAACACAATACAAAACTTTAAATAACTGTCTCTATCATCGGTTCCTAACCCATGAGTGGCATACAAGTAGAGTAGTGTAGCACTTAGCAGAAAGTCTAAGCAAAAATAAATAGTGTTGTCTTACACCAGTTTTTCGTGAATGATTCATCAATCCTAAAACTGCCCAGTACGAATCCACTCTCTCGTGGAGGACATATGTGACAGTTAAGTTAATGCAGCAATATTATATTCTTTATGAAAAAAGAAAAAAAAAACTTTTAAATTCAGTATTTACAGCATTTTTCACTAATTACTGACATATTTGTGCATGATATATGTTCATATTACTTATATAATAGGTGTCTGCTATTTGTCATTATATTTTTGTAATTAGATATTTAATAGTTAGTGGAAGTCGAAGTTTCCCCCCCTCCTACAAAATGGTTGATAAGCATGACTATAAAGGTGGGGAACTGCTGGTCTATAACATTACAAATAAACGATTCCTAAATAATCTGCCGGCATATGATTTAAACAATGAGTTCGAAGTGCAATGTTATAACTTACTTGGCTGTATTCTAACTTGTCTGAGGACAGCATAACCAATCTTCATATTGTTTCTATCATCCAAGTACAGCCTTAGGCCTAAGGGATCTCTTCCATTGTACCACTTTTGGGCAAACAATTCAGGTATCAAAGCATTGTGTGTCCAATTCCAAAAACGTTTTTCAGTATTCACCTGAAATATAATTTTAGATTTCATATCAGATCTTACTTTTAGCTCCAAAAAGTTATACTTTTAATCACCGAATTTTCTTTTCCGTTTTAGCAATGATGGCATTAGTTGCAAGGCCTTGTGCCGATTAGGTAATTTAGTGTATTAGAATTAATAAAATAATAACTAACTAGTATATAAAATATGCAAACTCGATTCAATCTTGAGGTACGATAGATAAAGGTTGACATAGTACTATCCCCACAATGATGACTTCCGGACGTGATGTGACACGCCTATTTCGATGGATGGTCACACTGAACACTTGACTTGCTATTTGTGACTGCGTCATCGTACTACTCGCGCTGTTGCTTCCCAGTCTCATTTACCCACAATGGGATTCTGCACACACTCAACTGCTTATAGCAACACAAGATAGACCACACACACACAACCGTGGTGAACTTGATACAGCTCTCACCACGAATGCACAAAATCCCGTGAACTTAACACAGCTTTCCCAGTCTTTCGCAAATACAGCAACTAGTGGTATCCGTCCATCGAATTCTATCCTTAATAAAATTCTGGTGGGGGTGGAGTATTGTGGCTTAACTACCACTTCAACTATTAAATATCAATTCACTAGTATATAAGATACATTAAAGCGATTTAAACTTGAGATACATTTATATTAATACTCCTCCACCAATTCTATAGAGTCAATAATTATATTAATATTTATAAAATAATTAGACATTCTAAGCCCAACTTACACTGAACAGTGACTTCGGAAACTACGGGTCCTGAAGACGAGGAAGCTTTAAATTTTTGGGTTATTTTTTACGAAAAGCGGGACCTTATTTCAGGGATGAGATTAGGGCCAAACGCAAAAAAGATGAATTTCCACGATAGTAAATTTTACGCAAGCGCAACCCTTTAATAATAAATTCCAGACAGTTTAAGGTAATAAATAATGTGCTAACATACAATTGTGTACTAATCTATTATTATAAAAACGATTACATTGATACTTAGCATTTAGTGAAGAATAAAAGTTACCAATTGAAAAAATAAAGCTGGAAATTATATTTTTCCTCAGTTCACATAAGAGACAATTACTACTTGAAAAACTACTTTAGCAAATTAAAACTACTGAGAATATAAATTAATATTTCATTTCTTTTAATAAATACTGTTATGTGATTTATAGCAAATATATCAGTAATATTACTTTTTAAATTATATTGGAAAAAAAAAACTTTAACAATGAACCGAATCATTATGTTCATATTATAGTCTAATCTAACTACAGCCCTCTGAAACCTATCAATAACAGTGAAGTAGAAATATATAGTAACTCCTTAACATACAAAAATTGCTATTTTAGTTTGAAAAATTACATGACAATCAGCAACTGTTTAGATAATTGTTTTTTATTTGATAAGAATTTTGCATTTTATAGCATAAATAACAGCAATTATAAATAAAATTTTGATGATGAGTTAATTAACTCTTTTTCCTCCAAATTTTTTTTAATTAAATCCCTTTTTAAGTGATTGCTTTTGTTTGCTATATCTTTTATGTTTGCTATATTTAGTCGTTAGTCCATCTTCAAACATCTTGTGACAATTCCTATTTTTTCTTCTTTGCAAGCACAGAATGTAAGTTTTGAATATATTCCCTTCCAGTTTCTCTGATGTTGTAACACTTACATATACTAATAATCGTCGTTAGAAAATGAACCTTTATAGTAACTAATTAAAAAAAAATATTTCCCGCAGTGAACTGATCGATAAGACACGGTTCCCAGCAGATCACCGAAGTCAAGCATCACTGGATGAGGTCAGCGTGCGGGTGGGTGACCACTTGGATCAGACTGCGTAGGGACCGAGGGTGTGCGGTATTGGTCCTCGTTAAACTGTGCTACCGTAAAGTGCTCGACTTCGCGCGCAGGTCGTCGGGCTACCGAAGCGGGGTGCCATCCCCTCCGCAGAGAATCAAAATTGTGATGGTATGTCTTCGGATCATCCTCCGGGATGTTTCCCAGACCGTCGCCAATAGCCCATTGTGCAGCTCTAGTGAGACGTAAATTAACAACAACAAAAAATTTACTTCTTACGATTTAATTGCGATAGTTGATCGCAAAAAAATTAAAATCGCTTTAAAATTGCGTGAATATGAATAACAATTATGGATTTTGAAATCACATGAATATGAAACTAGATATACGATTTTGAAAATGAGAAAATACAAACTGGGATATAGAATTTTTAAAACGCGTAAATACAAATCACGATTCATAATTTTTAGATAGCGTAAATACGAATCATGATGCGTAATTTTTAGATTGCATAAATAAGAATTATGATGCATAACTTTTAGAATTCGTGAATGCGTGAATGCGAATCCCAATCCTTATTTTAAAATCGCGTATAAATACGAAAATCAATGTTTGATATTATAAACCGCATGAGCAAATCAACACATTGAATTTTAAACTTGCGTGAATACGAATCGCTACATAGGTTTTTAAAAAGACGTAAATACGAATCACAATATCGGATTTTTAAATCTCGTAAATAAGAATCTCAACATACAATATTCAAATCGCGTGAATAAGAATCGTAACACGCAAATATGAAAAGCTATGTTTGATATTAAAATCGGGTGAATAAGAATCGAGATATTAGCAGATTCCAGGCTTGGGACCTCTAAAAGGCTTGTCAGAAGCAGCGTCGTTTGAACTATAAAAATCGGATCTATCTGGAGGGCGGGTAAAAAATTCGGAAAATCTTATCTGCTGCGTGTAAAAGGGGAGAAAATAGGTAAAATAAGTAAAAATGAGAAAGGATTGGTAGCTATGTTGTTTGAATTTTCTGCTTCTCTTTGAAAATCGGTGAATTTTCTGAAAAAGCGGAATACTTATAAAAAAGAAATGAAATTTTTAGAAAATCTGAATTTTTGATAAAAAAGCTGAAATTTAAGAGATAAAAGTGAAAAAAGCGGAAATCCGCTAAAAAGCGGAAAAATCTCATCCCTGTTATTTAAAAAATAATCTTCCATATATATATTATTCAGTGACAGTCCTCTGACAGCAATCTCAGCTGAAATCACCATAATAGATCTAAATTTGTCCTCACTTATTCTATTTCTTGCAATAGTATTTATCCTTTTTGTTTGTTTTTTTTATTAGCAAGAAGAGATTTTTTTATTCAATTTTTTCTTTCCAAAGTTAAATTTTGGCCACTTATATCAGATGGCAACTTATTTTTTTTGTTCGATAGAGAATTACGCGTCTTAGATGACGCTTAATGACTTTTTGATGATTTTAAATAAGCGGAAATACTGACTGAAAATAATAGAGGCAAACTATAAGTTAAGAGTCCAAAAAAAAATTATGTTTTTTCTTATGAGTAACAAAATCTCAGGTTGAATTCATTTTAACAAAGAAGCTAATTTATTAAACAATATTACTTCAGACAGAAGTACTCTTCTCCAGTGAGTTTTTTAAACAATAAATAATTGATAAATCAGTATTAATCGTTGTACAACAAACCAGGAAACCGTATATTAACACTATCACAATTAAAATAATGCTTTCTTTTAATATTAAACCTTGCTGCCCTTCTGTGTGACTTTTTGAATTAAGAAAAATTGGTTTTTAGAAATTCAACTCATCAAAAGATAGATTAACTATACTCAGAATTATTCGACATTTAAAATAACGCTATTGGTTGTAGAGAACCACAATCAAAGAATTTTCTTGAAGAATTTGTACACTTCATTTTTCTTATCACGATTATTATTGGCAGTATATGTTTCAGGCATATAAATAATTATAGGTGCACTTTTTAAAAATGCATATATATATATATGTGTGTGTGTGTGTGTGTGTGTGCGCTACGGTCAATGGAATAGTCGGTTATTATTAATACTGACCAATAGTAATAATAATTATAACCAAATAAATAATAGTCAATATTAATAACAACCAAATAAGTCTGTTAAAGTGAATAATTAAAGCGAATTTATCCCATTAACCGTTTATTATTAATAATAACCGATGAAATTTGGCCAATGTCATTCATTCACGTTTTAATTGGGGATGTTTCAGTATCGTGATCGGCCAAATTGATTTTAAACTGGAAAAGTGACCTTATGTTATAACAATATTTATTTGGACTATGGATGAGAGTGGACTATATAATCATTCATATAATGCTAATTATTTTTGTCCTATGAATACTTACATTATTAAATTCAAGATATAAGTCTCCAGGCTTAATGAATCCATTCACCAAAGCTTCTCTTAAATAGAAATTATTGGGGTCCCTGTTTCCATAACTCAGAATCATAATAACCCAAAAAAATAAAATGTAAGCCACTATTTCCTTGAGTACGCTGTACATTTTCACCTCCTTTTCTCGCTCCTTCCTAGCTTCTTCTAAAGCATTGAAATCCATTGGTTTATAAGACATATTTCTTTTCGTCTTGCTTTTAACTGAAAAAAATAAATAAATTTCAGTTATGCAAGTTTCAGAATGCCCAATGAATATAGAAATGTAATTTATAAAAAAACACAGTAAAAATCTGTTATAACAGAAAAGTCATAATATCAGAAGAAATTATCGTCAACGAAAGCTTTTCATTCGAAACAAATATGTATATTTAATATTTAGATAGAAATAAATGACTATAGGGTTGCCACTCATATCTGGAAAAATAATTCCCTGTATTTTCACTGTACACATTATACACAATATATTGAGAGGAAGCACACAATCCCTCTGTTCGTATATAAGTTATAGTAGGATAACTATACTAGTTTTAATTGCTGGAAAAACTTTGAGAAATAAGAAACTGCTCAAAACAAATACTGCTACAGTAAATGAAATAAGATTAGTATAGTTCAACTATCATCTTTACATATCCCATAGATTGTACTTTGAGAGATCAGCTTTTTTTAAAAGACAAAAATAAGAAATAAACTTCCCTGTATTTTCCCAGTTTGTAAAAAAAAATTCAAAACTCCCTGCATTTTCTCTGTTTGTATTTTAAATGATTTTTAAATTATATATATTTTTCGTCTTTTGCAACAACTATTTTTTTGTAAATAGACTGAATTACGTAGTTCATTACTTTATGAAAGGCAGAAATGTCTATGGAAATAATGTTTGAACAACAAATTTCCAATTTACAATTCATAGCAATTTAAGAATTCATAACTGAAATGAAGAATTCATAACTGAAAATTTTTCAATTTCAGGAGAAAAATTATAGCATGATAATAATTTTGTAAAACTTATGTGAAAGCTAAATCCATGAAATGAAAAAAAAAAAAAAATAAAGCCAATGGTTTGGGAATTGCTAGTTGAGAAAGAAAGGATGATAATAATGAAAATATTATAAAATTGTTTGAGTATACAACAACTAGCTGATTTATCACAAGAACAAATACACTTAAAATAAAAACACAATGCGAATTTATTAATCCAAGGAAACTATTTAAATGCCCATATCCTTCCATAGGTTAAGTTGTTCTATTTAACAATAAGTAATTTTATCAGATTGCTTACCGCATGGATCAAAAGCATATAGTTCTTTTAATATGCGAATATAAAGTAATAAATAAAAAGGAAACTTGTAACAGCCTGAAGGAAAATTTTGAAAGTGTCTCACATTCAAATAATAGATTTTGGTTGATTAGTTAAAAAGAATTATTACTATCGTGTAAGTATTCTTCATCAGCTTGGAGACGAGGATCTTCTTCATCTTCATCGGCATCATCTTCCTCATAAGCAAAAGACTGACATAGACAAGATATGACAATAGCCATAAGAAGAATCTATAGGAAAGAAAAAAAATGAATTAAAAAAACAAAGAAATCAAATTAATTAAATCCAGGTCAAAAGAAAACAAGACAAAACATTAACACTTTTGTATTTTTATCATGAAAAACAATACAAATCAAAAATAAAATGTAATATTCTCTTCTCCTATAGCTCAACAGCTCTTAGTAGGCAGTGGCTTTTTTTACAATTCCATACAACACTCTATTTTGACTTCACCTTCCACCTACGGATATTCATTATTTCCAAGTCGTCAATAACATCGTCCTTCCATCTTTTCTTTGGGCGACTTCTGAGCTTGGTTCCACTTTTTCAATATTTTTCTCAAATTGTAGGCTTGACCTAATTCTCTATTCACCTCTATCATTAATAAGTCCTATTGTTCTCCTCAGGACCTTATGTCCAAACACCAGCAGGTCATTTTCATCATTGTTCCTTAGTGTCCAAATGAAGATAGGAAACAGTTTGTGCCATTACATGAATTAAGCTGAACAACGTAAATAAAGCACAAATAATAGCACGCAAATGAACTCGCTATAGTTTTGTTTCTATAAACAAGACCCTTTAGTGTCAATATACAAAATGTAAGTGTCAGTCACGAAATGTCAGACACAAGATAAACTTAATACAACTCTCCCATAAAACAGATATGAAACAACTAGTGGTATTCGTTCATCAGATCTATCACAGATAAAATTCTGGTGGGGGTAGCGTGCGTGTCCACCACTACAATTATTTAATTCCGATTCACTATTATGTAAGAAAAGTTAACTATTTTATATGTTGGGGTAACTTTAAATAGATGAAAGTTGACATTATCGATAACTCCTTTCTCACAATAGGAAGAGCTGAACAAGATAATCAAATAGAAGAAAGAATATAAGAACCTGGTGCATGGTGGTTCGAAAAAAAAAAAAAAAAAAAACCCAAATGTACGACGACATATAAAAATTTAAAATAGATTTCAAAACATTAGAAAAGAAAGCGATGCTAAAAAAAATTAACTAAACCATTATAATTTTTCAAAATATGGAATGATTCCAAGAAGTTAACATAAGCAGCTGAAGCAGATTTCAGACATATCTTTCATTTTATTCAAGTTTAAGGAAAGCTACTACGGGAATTCTTTACTTTATCATCTATTTATATCAGCAACACGGCTCTTAAAGTTAGTGAAATTTAGTTTGTTTGCAAGGGAGTAAAGTATTTGTTAAGATCATAACAGAAGTATAATGTAACCACTTTCTAGTAAAAACTTTTAACATATTCTAAACGTTTATAAAAATATTAATCTAATCTGGTAGGTATAAAATTAAAAGAAATAATTTTTTCAGTTTTTTTATATGCTTTTATTTTATTCTTTATAACATGTCAATGTATTCACACCAAAAATTGTGTATGTTTTTATATTTGTGTTCCTCCATAAATTTCGAAATTTCTTATAATTCTGTCTCAACATAGGATCTTTTTTTTTTCCCTTGACAAACGTGCAACACTAGTTATTTAAAAAAAATGTGGATAAAGCACAAATAAAGTACAGAAATGGACATACTATAGTTTCGGTTCAATAAGCAAGAACTTTCTTTAGAGTCTAAACAAATTACTAACCATTAGGTGAAAGTCATTTGATTTCATTCAGACAGCCAGTTTAGTCATTCGAAGAGACATTCAAATAAGTCTTCACACTTTAAGTTTAGTCATTTGAATAAGACATTCAAATAAGCCTTTTCACATTCCGTTTGGTCATTCGAATAAGACATTCAAATAAGCCTTTACACATTCAGTTTAGTCATTCGAATAAGACATTCAAATAAGCCGTTACACATTAAGTTTAGTCATTCGAATAAGACATTCAAATAAGCCATTACACATTCAGTTTAGTCATTCGAATAAGACATTCAAATAAACCTTTACACATTCAGATTAGTCATTCGAATAAGACATTCAAATAAGCCATTACACATTAAGTTTAGTCATTCGAATAAGACATTCAAATAAGCCTTTTCACATTCCGTTTGGTCATTCGAATGAGACATTCAAGTAAGCCTTTAGACATTCAGCTTAGTCATTCGCATAAAACATTCAAATAAGCTTTTACACATTCAGTTTAGTCATTCAAACACCGTTTGCATTTGGTGTTTATATATTGAGGAAAGTTTTGTTTAGTACCGAAACTATAGCATGTCCATTTCTGTATTTTTATTTGGGCTTTATTTCATAATGTTTATTGCTTCAGTACACATAGGAATAAAATGCAGAAGAATAAGTGCAATAATTTAGCATACCTTTATAGGCTGAGTGATGAAAACTGATGAAAAAAATGCCACAATCAACGAAGTAAGCCATTTTGATGTCTTTTCATCTCCAAACTGAATTCCATACGCCCACATAAAAAATAGTGATGAACCAATGGACAAGATAACCATCAACCAACCGAAATAAACACACCACCATGGCAAAGAGAATTTTCTTTTGAGAGGACGAAACTGCGATTCGGTGTCATTTTTGACTGTCTTCTGTTTATTACTTGCAACACTTGAGGCAGCATTCTTTCTCTGCCATTCTCTTCCTGTTAAATAAAATAGAAAAAATTATATAATAAAATAAAATGTAGTTTATTTAATAAAAAAGTGAAAAACAATAATTTTTTGTACAAAAAAAATATATCTCCCACAATGCCGATCTAATATTTAATAAATCTTGTCTAATAGTACAAGATGGTATTTATGGATAACCCTTTAACGTTTTGAGCTTTCTTTTAAAAAGTACAAAAACTACTTAGAAAGCTGCTTGAAGCTTTTATTATTAGTTGCCAAATATAATTCCCTGCAAAAAAATTAAACAACTCCCCCCCCAAAAAATAATTTTGCGTACATGCAGCCTAAAAGAACTAGCTTAAATGCTCATATATCACAGTTTTTAATGCATTTTTTTTTTAAATTTTGAATCAGCAATTTTGTAATTAATATTAATATTCTCCAAAAGTTACAAAAGGTGGAAAAAGTAATTTTTTAATGAAAAATGTCCATATCTCCAAAAATATTTACTTCTGGATTACGAAATTTAATACAGTTACTGAAAAGATTGATTTGCTTGATTTTTTTGGATAGGGAGTTCAAAAATACTTAAAATTAAAAAATATCATATTAGATGAATTTCAAACCAAAATAGAAAGCTTTTCACGACAAATATTTTTGTAATTAAGACTGGGTTATGATTCTCAAATCGTCGTAGATAATTTCTTTTTGTTAAAAATCATAAATGCATGGGTATTGATTTGTAAATTATTTTACAATAAAATTATACTATCAATTATTTGTAAAGAAATGGCATACTTTGCTGTTTCAAAGCTTCTTCAACATGAGATGGGCGTAGAATTCGTGGGCGTGATTTTCGAAAAAAGAATATCATGATGAATGTTGGAGGAAATATCAGGAGATTGGTTACCACACCTACTGCAATCTAAAATATTTATTATCTTTCAGAATATTTAAAACTTTAGATAAAAGAAAAATAATATTTAAGTTGAAATATACATATTATACTAAATGTATCTGATATCATTAGCACAAATAAAAAAAATTTCAGACCTGTTCAAAGTCATATGACCCAAGGCTCATTATATGTTATTTTAGAATCCTTGTTAAGAGACAAATTAAAAAGTACACACATTAAGATAGTATGCATAAGCTAGTATTTAAACAAGTAAAAAGTAAAAACATTGACAAAATACTGAGGAATTACTACTGAGAAAAGCAGGACTGAAAACATTGAAACCTTCTTGATTACTTAAGAAAACAGAGAGGAAATGAAAGACAGGAAATGAAAAATGAAGTTTAAACTAGACAGTTACAGGATTTAATGTTTCCATTCCTCAGCCGTAATTCGTTAAGGTGAGTAGGATTTTGTTTTCCCTCAGTTTAAATACTAATTTACACCCTTAATATAATAACCCCGAACAATGCACTATAGTGAGTTCATTTTTGATACTGATTTTGAATTAAATACTAAAAGCAGTCACCACCCTGCAATATGAGCTACAATATTTTTTCTAAGCTAGCTTTAATGTCTCAGTGCAAGTTTCATTGCAATTCGAATTGTGATTTCTTTAGAATAACGAAGTTATAAAAAATGAAAAAAAAATTGCAACTTTTTGTTATGTGAAGTTTGCATAAAACATCCATGTTGTAGTATATTATAACAAAAAATTTGCAAAATAATTTATTAAAAAACATTAACTTAATTTTTTTTCTACATTTACTTACATTTTTCTTGAACTCTTTAAATAAATGTGATGGCATTTCTAAGAAACATATTAGGTTATATCATTAACAATTAAGTATGTTGTTGTTTCTAATGTCATTTGCCAATAACAGCAAGCCTGCTTGGTGAAACAAAGCTAATTTAAGGCAGAGAATCGAACATACGATCTCTGGGGCTGTAGTAGGAAGCTCTGACTACCATGGAAAAAAGATATCTCCCCCACAGTGTGAGTTAGGATGCATTATATAGTGGCTGACACAAAAAACTTTCTGTTAGCCAGTAACAAGAACTTTATTAGACATCATACCAACCTGTTCAGGACTCAAAGAGAGTGGTCCGAATTTGAAGGCCCCTGATGCAGGTTTGGCAGAAGTTCTTTCATAGTACATGGCATTGGTCAACATAGACAAGCAGAGGACAGCCATGCAGCAGGACACTCTCTGGACACGAGTGAAACGGCTTCGTGGGGGTCGGAGAAATATTGAGAACCACAAATGATTATCTGCCAACTTACGCTGAGAAGTAGTTGAAAACATGTGGGAAAATTCAGTTACTTGCTCCTTACCAGCAACAGGAATCAATCGATCAATCTAATAAAAAATATTGATAGTAACCAATTAGTTCCACCCATAATCAATTTGTAGACCATTCTAAAAATGCAAGCATCTTTCAAATAGCAAGCTAAATTACTTTTCTCGATGCATGAAATAAATAACATATTCAAGTATTCAAATGACCAAAAAAGAAGATACAAATCTTTAACATTTTCCAAATTTTCGAAATTAGGCGGTTAATAGTTTTATCATTTCTGTACAAATATATTTTTTAACAGATTCTAGAAAAATCAAGAAAATGTGAAACCGGAAAATAGGGCCTTGATATTATTTACCTTAAAAAATTATGAGTCTAAATTTTAACTTGCTGTTAAAAATTTGGATTCCTTCATTTGTATATTTCACCATTTTTGAAACCACTTCCTTAAATAAAATTATTTCGCTTTCATAATTGCATAAAAATAATCTTGCGTTATAAGCAAAAATTAATAATCATAAGCCATAAAAAGTTTTATTTAACGTTATGCTACTTAACTTTTAGTGCCAATATCTAATAATATAAACTAAAATTTAAGATTTAAATTAGATAAATAATATACCATTGAAAAAAACGCATTTACATTTGTGGAAATTATTAAATAAGTATTTATCAAAGATAAAGTAAGTTGTGTTCAAAATGTCATGCCCACATAATGCAACGAGCAAGCATAGCCTCAAACATAAATTGTCCACTTTCTAATAGTGAAATGACTCTTGAAACATACAAAAAGAATCACATGAAAGATGTCCACAATATAAATCATTAACTCTATGTATATTTGTTTAAATAATTATTTTCAGAGAAACACAAAGTTTGCTTCTAAAACAGCAACATATAGTATTCAAATGCTTAAAAGAACTTTTTTTCAAAAGATCTAGATAAATCATTGAATAGGACAATTTGTCAAATACCATTGAAAAGAATGTATCAAATGAAAACACTGCAATAGAAGATTCGTACTTACAATATTGTGAACGTATGTGTTTCAATTCATATTGTCAAAATTTACAATTGAGACAACAGAGTGGAGACTAATGATGCTTTTTAGGAGGCTTTTGTTTGTATTACAGACCGATTAGAAGAGACCGCTAAAATTACACGAATTTGAGGACGAATGTGGTCTTAGAAAAGAAGTCAACGCCATGTTTCCAATGTTCAAGGTGAATGGGCATTTATTATATTTTCATAAGGGAATACAAATTGATTCACTATACAAATTAACATTTGTGAATGATCCCCTAATAAGCCACATTGGAAAATCCAAATTGTCAGCACTTTATTAATCCATGAACTTAAAGCTTTATTTGATTGGTTTTTATGCATTTTGAGAAGTGCAAGACAGAAGATTATCATCAGTCTGTTTATTTTTGATTGAAAATATACAAAAAAAGGTAATGTTTTTAAAATATCCAAAAATAAAACATAAAAAAAGCATGAAATTGCAGATTTGAGGAAGAATCAGCCACAAAAAAATTGGAATACTTAATTTGGAATGTTTAAATGATCATTCAATTCTTAATTTGTTTAAATGATCATTCCTAAAGTTAATAACTGATATTCTTCAGTAATTTGACTGTACAGTTTATGACCATGCTAAAGTTTCTTGATTTTCACCAAGCTTCTTCTAATACCTACATAATGGATAGGTGTCCGTTCTTCATACTATGAAATATAAATTAGAACTAAAGTAGTTTTTAGTAACTTCTTATAATTCAATAAATTTGTATACATTATAAGCATTTATTGAAAAAATGTGAAGATTTAGAAGTTGAAGAACTATGAGACATGAGGCAAAATTTAGACACTATTACCATGCCATCGTCAAGCTCTACAGCAAACCACCTATTAATGAGAAACTCATATTTGAAGCCAGTTTGCACATCCCTGAATATTATTAACTGGCAGTACCAAGATGACCATTTCCCTGATCCAGAATTATCATGCCAAAGCCTCAGGTAGTTTAATTGACCAAGAGATCTGCAAATATGCAAAAAAAAAAATCATGTTTAATATGAAACATGCAATTTTACAACATAATTCATGTAATATTTCAATGTGTTGAAGTTTTTTTTAAAAACAATAATATATATATTTATATCTGTTCAAAAAATATGGGAGAAAAATGCATGAGATCAAAAATTTAATAATGTACTTCACTAAATATTTGCAAATAATTGAATGATTTACCCGTAGCACATTTTTTAGGCAAAGAATATACATAGGAAAAGGAGTCTAGCTTTCATTAACATAATGTAAGTCCCCCAGGGTTAGGTGTGGTCCCTGTGTATAAAGGAAAAAACAAAATTTAGGGGTTCTATAAACGGGGTTGCACCCTAATCTCCTCCTAATCAATACTGGCAATGGGGACGCATTGGGGTGAAGAAGTTTTTTTTTTATCGTTGGTTTGTTCGGTATTTTTACAGCATTGATAAACAGTACTGTACTTTTAGTTAAGAATTTTTCTTGAGGAGACATTTATATCATCCATGTTAATTAAATCTGCTAACACAGTTTGATATAGAAAGAAAGAATAAAATGGCAGTTGGCGGGAAACAGCCTGCCCAGCCATGTAGAGTTGTCTAACAATTCTGTTCACATGTGACGTACCTCCCGACTGACACTTAATTTCTTATGCGCATGCGCTGTTACTTAGTTCAAATGACACTATGCTAAATCTGAATATGTTGCTCAGACTGTAAGCTGCTTTTCTGGTATAGCATACTAAACCGAGCAGTTCCCCGCATTGGTTACATATTTCAAAAGCTGAACTTCTTCTCCTTTTTACATTCTTTGCCTTGGTGAGAGAAATGTTAACATCTAAAACAAGAACCCTCATTTTTTTTTTTTTTTTGCAGAGATTTTGATTTTTCAGATAAAAGTAGCTCAATTTAACAAACAGCTTTTTTACATTTTGGTGAGCAGATGGTGTTGTTGTCAGCAAAAATATTTTTGAAAAAACTTGCAGGAAATACACACCAAATTGAAAAAAAAGAAAGAAAAAAGATGCATATTATTTTGTTGAATGATGCCAAACTCCTGCTTTCTGCGGGTAAGACAAGTTTGCAGCTAATGTAGTTTTCCTAAAGCATTTCTATTTACTTGAGATGGAATACCGTTAGTTGGTTTTTAAAACTCAAAATTAATTATTTTAAAATAAAACCAATGTATTCTTTCCTGGAATTTACACTGCACTTGATAATTTGCAATTAACCTCCATCGGGCTGTATTTATATCACCGACAGATCGAACCACCGACGCTACTTGGCCAACACGATACTTTCATCGGCAGCTCATTTAAATAAAAAAAATCTTTGAGGGGAAAATTCCTTTTCAGAGTCTTCCTGAATTTTTTTTTTTTTTTTACCGAGGCTCAATATTTAAGTTCTTGAAAAAGCAAAAAAAAATATGCATAAATGATCATTTATATTTTTTCCGCCATATAAACTAATCAAATAGTAAGAGTATACTGGAACTGCAATGAAATGATCTATGAATGGTAATTCACTCCATATCACAAAATAATTTACAATGGGGACCGGAAAGTAATGTCGTTTCGGCGCATTAAATATTCGCTAGTCTTAGAAACCAATTCTTTTTTTTCCCGATCCATTTTCGATTTGGCATTGAAAGGTTGCTGAAAACGAAGGTGAATACAATATTGATCAAAAATAAAATCTTTATAAGAAATATCAAATGCACCGAAATGACATTACTTTCCGGTCCTCCTAATATTATAAAGTGAAAACACACAATAAACAATTACTTAACGGAAACGATTTTAAATACCTTGGGACAGACATGATGAAAACATCGATGGCTCCCCGTTGGAGAATAGGTCGTTTTTGGTCAGAAAAACACCGAACTTGGGTTTCTTCATCATCACCAGATAAGATAAAAAATACCTAATATTTGAGGGAAAAACAAGTTTACAATAAAGGAAAACAATTTAAAATAAAATAAAATACATATATAATGACATAAAATTAAAAAAACAATTGTGATCGCTTTATTTCGATCACTGGTTAGCCATTGGTCCGATAAACGCTACAACATTTCAATTCATGGGTTGCAAAACCTGTTTCAATTGATGTTTGTCCTCTTGCCGTCAGAATGGTTTACAAATACTGCCTATATACGTGTTTCAAAACGTCACAAAATACTTTTCCTTCGTCAATATTCATATTCATATTAAAATCACCGTCAAGACAATAAATATAAGATAATAATAAAAAGAATATAAAAATACTTTACTATACTATACTCAGGGGTCTGTTTAGAAGAAATTTGGGTCCGTTAACGGACTCTTCACAAAATATCTTTCCATAAAAACGGACCCTTCACAAAATAATTTATCTTTTAATCGGACCCCTCACAAATTTGCTTATCTTCATTACAGTTTTGTTTATCAATAAACCCTTCCCAGGAAAAGGGGGGGGGAAGACAGATGTAAACAAACTAGATTTTGTCTTCAGCAGAAGCTTCTTCCTTTATTCGTCCGAAATTAATATTCTGCATTCAGCAGTATTGGCTAAATACCAAATATTTGTATGTTGCATCTCTAATTTAGTAGTTGCAATTGCTGCTTAGTTTTTAAAATTTAATTTTTTTAATTATCATTTTACAGTGTTGAGCATAATCCTGTATGTCTACAATTTAAAAACTCTTTGAAAAAGTTTTTTTGCAATAACAGACCCTATTTGCACAAATTCACAAAAGCAGACCCTGGTTGAAAGAATGTGACTTAATGTTTATTTTATATTCACAAATTACGAGTAATTTTTTCACAATTTTACAAAACCGGACCTTTCACAAAATGTCTGGACAGACCCCTGATACTATAAATTATGTAAATACATAAAAAATGCCTGCTGGTGAAAATAAAAAGAAATAAAGTTTATAATAAGCTTATTTTCAAACCAATGCGGGCTAAAGAATACTATTACAATTTTTAAAAAAATATTATTTTAAGTTAATCTTGTATGACTTGACTGGTTTTATCGGTACTATACAAAACAAGGTCATCAGATAACAGAAGATTCTGTACTGCAGGATGTGAATACATGATGCAGTTTACAGCATCAAAACTGAGCCCTGTCAAGTCTTCCTGAAGGTGGGCAGTGGCATTTATTCTTTAAAAAAAACATCAGCGGGAGGTGAACTAGGAAATATATACCGGGCAGTTGAACTTAATTTTTTAAAAAAAAAAACATCAGTGCAGGGTATACCAAGTACTAACTCTATCCTTTGATCATTAAATAATAAACTTTGATTTCTTTAAAATAAATGTAAATTATTTAAAACAAAAATAATAAGTATAAAAAGTCATATAAACAGAACCTGCTTTGTGATTGGTTGAAATTTGCTTCGGTATAATAGCACACTGAAAGATGCAGTGGCTTAGGGGACAGATCGTTAGCTTCAAAATAAGGTGACTCCGATTCGAATCCCAGCGATGGCTGGTCGAAACGAATTCCACACCCAGGCGCACCAATCACAGTGCCAATGAAAAAAAAAATATCCTCAGTAGTTTTAGAGATCATGGGTTAGTGTCCCCTTGTCTCTAGGCTAACCGTGGGAGGATTTTGGTGGTTTTCCTCTCCATATAACTCAAATGCCGCTAGTTCCACTAAAAAGTCCTCCGCAAAATCAAATTTCTCCCAATATTTGATCCAGGAGTTCCCCTGTCATCTGGATTGGATTCAATATTACAGGGCTACGGAGTTGAACATAAGTAGTCATTAACTCAAAATTGGGTCGGCTATTCAATGACAGTTATAAAATAAAATAAAATAGCAAGATGAATTTTATTGAATGGACTGATCGATGTAATAGAAACTTCATGCAGAGAAATATTAAAAGCAAACAGCATTTTATTTGAAGCTTCAGCTTTCAACTCTTGTTGGTACAAAATGTATCATTATGAAAACGTTTTTAATCATGTACTTGCATTTGATTTAGTGCCAGCATTCCTTTGATGTCCGGTATACACGAGAATCTCATAAATATACCTATCCTCAGCCTCATTGTCTTCTAAAGGAGTGGCACCAATCTGCAAAGAAAAATAAAATGAACTTTTTCTCCAAATGCAAGATGTTCAATTAAAAAAATAAAAAAGTTTAAGTACAAATCTATAGAATCAAAACCTAACCAATAGGGGCTCACCAGCCACAGCATTAAGTGAAAACCCTATTGAAATCTAACAAATCACAATTATTGAGTACGTGCCATCATAATAACTAAATTCTTATACAGATTTTTTTAAATATATAATAAAAGCTATTCATGCAATACATTATATAGTTTGTCTAAAGTAAGAACTCCCCTAGTTATTCGTCTGAACCCAAGGCGGTGACTATGGCAACGCGAGGTATAACTATTTCAGCAAGGGGTGTGGGGTCATTGTTTAGGACTGGCTTTGGGTCGGGTTGGCATGAGAAAGGGGATCCTTTTCTTCGGTCTGTTGTGTTAGCCCTAAAGTGAAGAGAAACTACCCTCCCTGAAATGAGCTCTTCTTGTTTTCATAGCAACAGACCGCCTCATACTTTATGGCTGGGGGAGTTCTTACCGTAGACAAACTATAATTTTGAATAACATAAATAAAAACAGTACATAAGTATTTCTATTATGTATATGTAAAGTATTAATGCATACAGATAGATTACAGTATAACCTGATTGATGGTCAAAAAGAAAGTGAGAGAAATTGAAAGGAGATTATTAGACACCTTAGAAAAATTTCATTGTTTTAGTGCCACCTTCCTGAATAGTGATTTTGTGATTTGATAGTGATTTCCAATTGTGTTCATCTTCTTTCTCACTTAAATAAGTTTGAATTTATGACCACTAATGTGTCCATTTTTGTGGTTGGGATTTCAAAACTTTAGGCTAAGCGAGATGATTACTGAACACCCTATATGTAATATTAAAAGACTCTAATGAGACTTATAATATCGATTTATACTGTTAAATCTCTATCTTTAATCCAAAATCAAACTCTTTTTACTGTCTTTTTAATAATCCATTCCTTGTTGAAGATATTACTTAAATTCACATTTCTTGTAAATACCTATCTTAAAATTTCATCACTAAAAATGCTTGATTTAAATTATAAAATAATTCACTTAATACTTTATTAGATTTATTCTCTTTTTCTTGCACAATATTATGTCATTAGCAGATTTCTGCAAATCTTTTCCCAAATAATCCCCTCTACAAAACCAGGGGTCTGTTTAGAAGAAATTTGGGTCCGTTAACAGACCCTTCACAAAATATCTTTTCATAAAAATGGGCCCTTTACAAAATAATTTATCTTTTAATCGGATCCTTCACAAATTTGTTTATCTTCATTATTGTTTTGTTAATCGAATATACCCTTCCCAGAGAGGGGGGGGGAGAGAAAGACAGATGTCAACGAACTAAGTTTTGTCTTCCGCAGGCGCTTCTTCCTTTTTCGTTCGAAGTGAATATTCTGTGTTCAGCAGTATAGGCTAAATACCAAATATTTGCATGTTGCATCGCTAATTTAGTAGCTGCAATAGCTGTTTATTTTTTAAAATTTAATATTTTTAATTATAATTTTACAGTGTTGGGCATAATCTTGTGTCTTTACAATTTAAAAACTCATTGAAAAAGTTTTTTTGCAATAACAGGACCCTATTTGCACAAATTCACAAAAGCAGGACCCTGCTTGAAAAAATGTGACTTGACTTTTTTTTTTATATTCACAAATTACGAGTAATTTTTCTACAATTTTACAAAAACAGGACTTTTCACAAAATGTCTGGACAGAACCCTGAAAACATGAGCCGAGCACACAAAACGTGAGAATTATTCCTCTGATTTCACTAACAAAACATTTATCGAGACATTCTAAATTACATTTGATCAAAAGATCGAACTACTAGACTAGAACTCAATCTAAATGGTTCAAGGGAGTGACCTCAAATATGCTAATTTGTTTGCGTACACGATATTTTAAGTTACGAAACTAGTCACAAAAGGGCACTTTCTCCGAATAATAATATCTTTATTTCCGATGAGTTCAGATTTCTGACCTCTAAAATACAGATGGCAACCGCAATCAGGGAAAAAGGGTCCCAATAGTTTTGCAAGGAGAAAGGTTCAAAGATTGGACCCCTAAATATTCATTTTTCTTTTCCCCTATTTTGCAATATCTTGAGAATTTTTTAAATGAATTGAAGAATTTTTGCACACAATTATAAAACTCATTTATCCAAAGATAACTTTCTAAAAAAATTATTTGTGATTATTATTTATCATTATTTTATGTAATAATAATCGAAAAAGTTTTTAATTGTTTCAAATTTTTACATCACTTTAAAGAATATAATTTTAAATGGTAAAATACAAAATTGGCCAAATAGTGCCTGAAAAATTGAATAATAAAAGTCATATATTTAAAATTCAATTTTTCAGGAACTGTAAGTCACTCCGCTTTCTACATGGTATTTATAAGAAATCTAACAAGTTTCACCAAAAAATAAACTCCTCAATATGAAGAAGAAAAAAAAGATGAAAGGAAAGCAACAAAAATGGGTATGGTTTTGATCTAATATTAGATAGGGATTTAAAACCTCGTAAAGAGGTTTTTTGTATTATATTCTTCTTCAAGAGATGTGTGCAATTTGTGATGTCGAAAGTATCCACTTTCTTGACAAAGATTCTTCTCTGTATCTAAATTTATAATAAAGTATGAACTGTCGCTTGTTATAAATTTCAGTTTTAAAAGATTAAAATTTGCGTGGTGCGAAATTAGTTGGGCAAACTGGTAATAAACAAACTGTGATAATATTCATTTAGCAAGCATGCTGTGTTAAAAATGTATTTAAAAAATATAATCACCTACTGCAGCGTTTCCCAAAGTGTGGTACGCGTACCCTCAGGGGTACGGGAACAGTTTAGTGGGGGTACACATTCTAATGCGAAATATCTTGCAACAAACGAAAATTTCAAAAACTTTTATTTGAAAACAAAGCTAGCCATGAAAATTTACGATTACACACTTTTCTATTGGTTATTTTTTGCAGAGTTAATAGTTAATAATCAGTGGTGTCAACAGCCAGTTGTGATTTTTAACTTTTGTGAAATTTTTTTATAGTAAAAAACTCATTAATTTCTTTTATTAGTGATACTCAGCATTTCGAAAAATTTAGAAAGGGTACACAAAAGTCATAAGTTTGGGAAACACTGACATACGGATTCATGTTTACTATGACATTGTAGACAAACTAACAAAAAAGTTAATATTAAAATTTTAAATGATTTATTCACATAAAAAAAGTTTTTTTTTTATTAAAAAAATTGGATTGCTTAGAGCATTATTAAACAACTAAAAATACAATAGTAACATAAAATACTGATAGGTTAAAAGAATGCTGACAATTAAAGTTAAACCTTTTCCAAGTCTTTCCGATCTTTGAATCTTGCAAAAATGATCAGAACAATAAACGCAGAAAACATGACAATGATTGTGACGTATATTGCTATATTTTGATTGAATCCAGCATGTGCAAACACATAATTGAAATCTATTTGATTAGGTGTCACAAAAAATCCACTTCCAAACGACGTTAAGTGGTTACAGGCACAGCAAGTAACTCCCGATTCCACTTTACTAACCTAAAAGGAGAACAAAAAAAACATATTTTATATCAGAACACAAACCACAATTACATTGTGAAATTCAATAGAGAATCATTTTATTGTATTAACCCTAACTATTAGATATCTAAAACAGTTCTGCCACAGGGTGTTTGATGACTCAGCACTGGTATTGTGAACTTCAAATATTCGACTTGTATCTGTTCCAGTTGCAAAAAGGTTGTGCTATACTGCAATCAGATAATTCTTAAAGATAATGCCAGACCTCAATCTAGCAGGAGTTAAACATACCTTAAGGAAGTTTTACCAGGGGTCTGGATAGAAGAAATTTGGGTCCGTTAACGGACCCTTCACAAATTTGTTTATTTTCATTACTGTTTTGTTAATCGAATAAACCCTTCCCAGGGCAGAAAACATGAAAGATGGATGTAAACGAATTAAGTTTTGTCTTCGGCAGACGCTTCTTCCATTATTCGTCCGAAATGAATATTCTGCGTTCAGCAGTATAGGCTAAATACCAAATATTTGTATGTTGCATCTCTAATTTAGAAGCAGCAATTGCTGTTTATTTTTAAAAATTTAATTTTTTTTAATTATAATTTTACAGTACTGAGCATGATCTTGTATCTATTTACAATTTAAAAACTCATTGAAAAAGTTTTTTGCAATAACTGGACCCTATTTGCACAAATTCATAAAAGCAGGACCCTGGTTGAAAGAATGTGAGTAATTTTTTCACAATTTCACAAAAATCAGACCCTTCACAAAATGTCTGAACAGACCCTTGCTTACCTTATCATTGTTGTTTCTAATGAGACTTTGACAATCCAAGCTTGTCAGCCATTGGTAGTGAAAAATCAAGTCAAAAAGAAGCACCTTTCATTTGATAAGAGAGTAAAGCTAGGATGAAAGTACAACTTAGCTCAACTAAGTAGCACCACTCATTTGTGAGTTAACTTTCACAATTTAGACATAAATCTGAAGAAAAATGCTTTTTTCAATTCCCTATTCCCATGGTAATGCTCAATAACCAACCACAATTCTTTCAATTGCCTAGATTTTATGAGCATGTATAGCACTTGGTGGGTCTCAGCAGCTTTGAAAATTGAAATCTGGCACCTTTAAACCAAAGCTTAGTTACTCGGTTACCTTCATCCTAGTCGATTTCCAGATATTGCCTGCATCAGATTATCATCTGTTTTTGGACAGAGATTAAAAAGAGCAACAGTTATTGCTACACAAGTAAAAGGACAAGTTTTGGTTCGAATTTGACATATATGTAGAAATAACTTTCAGCTCGTAAGGGACCATTCAAATATTACATAAGCATATTTTTAGTAATTTTTCTCCCCATCTCCAATTGCTAACAAAATAATCAAATCACAAACTTGTTACCATGTTTATGTTAGAAGGTTGCATCTCCCCCAGTCCTGGTTTTTGCTTTAACTTTGACTTTTACTGTAGCAATAAAATTTTAAGATTAAATTCAAATAAAAGATATAACTTTTCATAAGTAATTCAGTCATTACAAGCATGTACACTGCAAGCACTCAGTGGGTCTCAGCAGTTTTTAAAATTGAAATCTGGCCCCTTCGAACTAAAGCATAGTTACTGGGCTATTACGGCTTCCATCCTTGTTAATTCCCAAACATTGCCTGCATCAGATTATGATCTGTTTTTGGACTGAGATAAAAAATAGCAACAGCTAAAAATTTTGAAAATAAGGAGATTTTAATGTTTTAATGTAAGTACTGCTCATACCCTTCCACCCCCCGGGTCAGCAAAAATAAATAAATCGCAAATCCCCTGTCAAGTACTTATGCAATATTTGAATGGGTTTCCATAAGAGTTTCAACAGCCTTCATGAAATTTTCATAGTAATGTACAAGTAATAAACGTTCAAGCATAATGCATATGTTTTAAAAAATAGGAATGAATACTTTTAATACATACGTCACATCCCCCAGTAATCCATTTCTCTTCGGCATCACTGAAGTGATAACAACCAATAGAGCCAATATTAATGGAATAATTAGTAGAAAATTGATTGGTCATGTTAACAACATTTAGCTGGTTCTTTTTTGGATTCTTAAAAAATTCGTTCGCACTTGTAGAGTTGCCCAATTGTCCAATGCCAATTGTTAGATTTTTTCCACTGCTGGTAATAATGTCTTTTCCAAAAAACGATGTAAATCCACCTAAAATTTTTTTTTTAAAGAATAACATATTAAAAAGAAATTTACTTAAAAAGATACTCATTGTTTGAAAAACTAATTAATTATAAGTGAAAAGAGATAGAAATGTACAGTTTGCAGTGTTCTGCTTGGAAAACTAATGAATTTATTCATATAAGGATAAAAAAAGTCTGCAAGTTTCTAAACAGATGGCGCTGCTGATTAGCAGCAATATGATACGGTCTAAGGACAAAATTAATATACACCCATTCAAATATTTTCAGTAGGAATATACTAAAAACATTCTTTTTTTACATAACGATACACTAAATGTTGTAGAAAATTACAAGAATTCTGCAATTACTATAAATTTCAAATCAAAATTTTAATATTAAAGGTATAAAAATTGTATGCTTATTATGAGTTAAAAATTGTTAAATAACCAGCGTTATCTTCTTCTTAGCAAATTAAAAGTTCTGGTAGTTCTTCAGATCCTAACATATACTACAAAAAGAATGTGCCTTTTGTTCATATGTATATATCATGTCACTTTATTTCCCTTCCTGATAACTTTATATAAAATCAACATTCTCTGTTATCAATTAAAAAATATTGTACTTAATTCCATGTTCCTGCAAAACTTGTTACAATTTGGAAAGTTGTTTATCATAGGGATTTTTGCTTTTCATTTCGCCAAGTACGGAGCTACGTAACGTAGTCTACAATGTGTTAGCAAAAACATTGTGCTAAAGATATTTAGCTTAAATCAAAATCATTGTTCAAAATAAAAGAAAAAGAGGTAGAGATGTCTATTTAAAAGTTTAGATTTTTTATTGCTATTTTAACATTAAATGTGTGTATTTGTTTATAACAGCAAACTTGTTGTAATGACAATTTTCTCAGCTATTCTGAATTGTTGTTATAGTGGGTTTTTACAGTATTTCACAAACAAACAATTTATATAGTCAAGAAAGATAATCTTAAACTCAATTTGTAAATCTAATTTTGTGTGACAATAACAGTAAGATCAATACATTAATAAATTTTTTATGTTTTCAAAATAAATAAATGATATTTAACTTTAAGTTGCTACAGCAGTGTCAGTAATTCAGTTTTTGATTAAAATGTCAAAATCATTGCAGCTTTCGATATTTTGATCTCACTTATCAGTATCTTTTTTTTTGTTGAGATAATGATACTGAAATTTAACTGAATATTAGTCATTATTTGATGTCAAGAAAATTTTTCCAAATTTATAAACACATTTATATTAAAAAAAAGGTACTTTTAAAATTTTTTATGAAAATAGAAAATACCTTGAATGTTTTGTATGCCATCATAATCCTGCAAAGATGGATAATCCCCATATTTATAGACCATAATTAAAGGAACATTAGGATAATCAGGTTCAATGGTCAGTGTAACAGACATTCCTTCTGCATCCACTAAAACAGAGTGGTACACTAGAACATCAGAGCTAGTGGGAAATTTAGGAACAACGTACTCCATTTTTGTGTCTTTATCATCGGAAGCGGAAACTGGAATACAAATGATAAATGGGTCTTTGGAGTCATTCACGGATAGTTTCGAGTGTCCATCCCGAGAAGTGATGTCCAGCTGAATTTCATTGGACGAATCACTCAAGTTGTTTGAATTCTCTGCATAGGATTCGAGGGGTTGGGTCCATCGCACAGCCTATGATTGAAACAGTGATAAAATTATTTCTGATTAGGGTAATTTTCTTAAAAAGAAAGAAATTAATTATGCTCAAGAGATACAATTCCAGTTTTCAGTTTTAAACTCAATCAAGAAAATAAGTGAATTCTTAGAATTAGTTGTGAGACAAACTGACTTTCAAGTTAATCTAAGTTTATTTGCTTACTTTTGTTCATAAAAAGCCCATTTATTATTGAAAGTTTTATCTCTCAAAAAGAGCAAGTAAATCAGATGCCAATGCTGAGAGCTGTCTGCATTCTGAAGCTAGCATGCTTAATTTTTACTGCTCATTCAGTGTTTATGAGGGAATATGAGCAATAAAATAAAATCCAACTTAAAAAAAAATATTTACCGAATGTCACAACATATGGCTGTAAAATAACAATTGTTATTTTACAGCCATATGTTGTGACATTCGGGAAATATTGAAATAATACCAATAAAATAACAATTGTTATTTTTTTGGTAGTTTCATTTTTAATTGTTATTTTATGCATTAACAGGGATGAGATTTTTCCGCTTTTTAGCGAATTTCCGCTTTTTTCACTTTTATCTCTTGAATTTCAGTTTTTTTTATCAAAAATTCAGATTTTTCTAAAAATTTCACTTTTTTTAATAAGTATTCCGCTTTTTCAGAAAATTCACCGATTTTCAAAGAGAAACAGAAAATTCAAACTACATAGCTAGCAATCCTTTCTAATTTTTATTTATTATAACCATTTTCTCCCCTTTTACTCGCAGCAGATAAGATTTTCCGAATTTTTTACCCGCCCTCCAGATCGATCCGATTTTTGTAGTTCAAACGACGCTGCTTCTGACAAGCCTTTTAGAGGTCCCAAGCCTGGAATCTGCTAATATCTCGATTCTTATTCACACGATTTTAATATCAAACATAGCTTTTCATATTTGCGTGTTGCGATTCTTATTCACGCGACTTGAATATTGTTCATTGCGATTCTCATTTACGAGATTTCAAAATCCGATATTGTGATTCGCATTTACGCCTTTTTAAAAACCTATATAGCGATTAATATTCACGCAAGTTTAAAATTAATGTCTTGATTTGCTCATGCGGTTTATAATATCAAACATTGATTTTCGTATTTATACGTGATTTTAAAATAAGGCATTGGGATTCGCATTCACGCATTCTAAAAATTATGCATCATAATTCTTATTTATGCAATCTAAAAATTACGCATCATGATTCGTATTTACGTGATCTAAAAATTATGAATCGTGATTTGTATTTACGCTTTTTAAAAATTCTATATCCCAGTTTGTATTTCCTCATTTTCGAAATCGTATATCTAGTTTCATATTCATGTGATTTCAAAATCCATAATTGTTATTCATATTTTTGCAATTTTAAGATCAACTATCGCGATTCTTGTAAGAAGTAAATATTTTTTTAAAATTAGTTACTATAAAGGTGACTGTTTTTCTAACGACGATTATTAGTATATGTAAGTGTTACAGCATCAGAGAAACTGGAAGGGAATATATTTAAAACTTACATTCTGTTCTTGCAAAGAAAAAAAAAATAGGATTTGTCACAAGATGTTTGAAGATGGACTAACGACTAAATATAGCAAACATAAAAGATATAGCAAACAAAAGCAATCACTTAAAAAGGGATTTAAATTTTTTTTTCTTCGGAAAAAGAGTTAATTAACTCATCATCAAAATTTTATTTATAATTGCTGTTATTTATGCTATAAAAGGCAATATTCTTATCAAATAGCAAACAATTATCTAAGCAGTTGCTGATTGTCATGTAATTTTTCAAACTGAAATAGCAATTTATGTATGTTAAGAAGTTACTATATATTTCTACTTCACTGTTATTGATATGTTTCAAAGGGCTCTAGTTAGATTAGACTATAATATGAACATAATGATTCGGTCCATTGTTAAAGTTTTTTTCCCAATATATTTAAAAAGTAATATTACTGATATATTTGCTATAAATCGCATAACAGTAGGGTGACCCGGGGTAATTCATGATCACTCTGTTTCTGGGGTAAATAATGATCACCTAAGTTATATTAAAAAAATTTTTTTTTTTTTTAAATTTGAGACACGGACAAGAATGCTTGTACACTTTACTAAAGTATAACTACATTTACTTAATAATAGCTTTTTGTTTTATCTAACAAAATAAGTATCTTTTAAACTGCTTTCTGTATTTTCAATTTCAAAGATGAGTTTCAAAATGTGCACATTTCTGCAAAGATCCCCCTCCTTCTCTTAATAATAAATATTTTGAGTTACTTTATATTTCTTTTATATAAAAATAGTGTAAGCTTTTGTTTAATTGTTTCACATCTACTGTAAACATTATAATTGATTATAGAAAACTGTATCAAATGTTGCCCCCTACAGATGGGGTAATTATTGATCACTGGGGTAATTCCTGATCACTGTCATTTCTTCTTATAAATAGTATATAAAATAGCTAATAAGTAGCCAATTGTCTTTTCTTAAATAACAGTTCATATTTATTAAGGGAAACAACTATAAAATATATTTTAACTATCATCACAAAATTTGTTTTTAACGGTATACAAGACTGTATTCTGATTTGCACCATTTCTGGTTTGTCATACCTTGCTTCTATCTTAATTTTATGTGTGTACATTGTTAGAATAATTTTTAAGTTTATAAATTAGCTTAGTAAAGATATGGTGAGAAATTATTTGCCTAAAAAGGATACTAAGCTTCTAGAAAGCAAAATTAGTTAATTTCTTTTAATGATTGAAAATGAAAATTTCAATGTGAGAGCTGCTGCCAAAGCTGTTGAGTTGACATACCTTACTTTACTTTACACTTTCACTTAATGAAGTTAAAAAATCCAGCAAAAGTAATCCATGAGGGAACTCTCTTATATTTCATCAGAACATGAGAATGAGTTGGCTGATTGCCTAAAATGCATGGCATGATGCAAAGATTTTTTGCAATTTAAAGTGTTAATCTTTCTTCTTGCTTTTAAATAAATAGTTTTATTAGCTGCTTAAGCATATCTTTTTGGTTTATTTGTTTGATCTTGATGTCTTATTTGTTAATTACCATTATATAATTATTTTTAAACAGCCCCTTTACAATAAAAACTGGTGATCAGTAATTACCCCAGAAGTGATCAGGAATTACCCCAGAAATGATCAAGACCAGGGGTAATTCCTGATCACTAAAAATTTAAAATCTTTTAAATTCTAATTAGATTTTCAAACAAAAGAAGGAGGCATAGGACTCATCTCATATAGCCTCAAACTTCCAGTAAATATTAAAATTCTATCTTGAATAGTTTCTTCACAAAATAGATGTTTGCATTTTTTGATCAAGAATTACCCCGGGTCACCCTATTTGTTAAGAGAAATGAAATATTAATGTATATTCTCAGCAGTTTTAATTTGCTAAACCAGGTAGTTTTTCAAGTAATAATTGTCTCTTTTGTGAACTGAGGAAAAATATAATTTCCAGCTTTATTTTTTCAATTGGTAATTTTTATTTTCACTAAATGTTAAGTAGCAATGTAATCATTTATATAATAATAGATTAGTACACAATTGTATGTCAACACATTATTTATTACCTTAAACTGTCTGGAATTTATTATTAAAGGGTTGCGCTTGCGTAAAATTTACTATCGTGGAAATTCAGCTTTTTTGCCTTTTGGCTAATCTCATCCCTGCATTAAGCTTCGTATAAGCGATCAACAAAAATTATTTTTTTTGGAAATTTACACACAGATTTCACAAAGTTAATGGATCTGATTATAAGCCAATCCCCTCCCTATAGCTTTTGGAAATATTCCTAATTGGAAATATAAGATACTTGACAGATTTAAGTGTTAATAAAAAAATTAAATCATATTTCATAACAGTCTTTCATTTTTCTTAAATTGATTTTAAGTGTTTTAAAAAAAACAACATAATTTTCAATGGTCCCACATTTTTTAGAACACAATTTAAATTTAATGAAATAATGACAAAAGGTCACCTGGATTCCAATAGCTGAGCCATTTTGCTGACATTCATTTTTCTGCAATGCTTTACACAGATCGGGAAGAATGATTGAAGATGAACCCTGTTGAATAACTTGGCCAGACAGTTCAGAGGCATAATTTCTTTAAAATAAAACCTGCTTTAAAAATTTATTCACCATAACTTAATTGTGACAATGAGATAAAAATTGCTGCATTTAAAGTAATTTTTTTTAAAAAAAAATACTATATAGCTATAAAATTTTAATAAAATACCTATAACACTTAAATAATTTTGTACATTTTAGTTTGATTCAAATTCACTTTTGCATGATTGATGAGTTTCATAGAAGAAAAAATAAGAGGAAAGCTTGAAATTGTTGTGTGGGGCATGAATGGAGATTGAATAGAGTTAGCATGTCTTATATACAAGTGAATTGATGTTTAATAATTGTAGTGGTAGTTATGCCACAATACTCCCTCACCAGAATTTTATCAGGGATATAATTCGATGAACGGATACCACTAGTTGCTGTATTTGTCAAAGACCGGGAGAACTGCATTAAGTTCACCTTGGGAGCTATATTAAGTTCATGGTTGTGTGTGGTCTCTCCTGAGTTGTGAATTGTGTAGTGATTGTGAATTGATATTTAATAATTGTGGTAGTTATGCCACGGTTGTAACAGCTTCAATTTAAGTCTATTATGAACATCTAAAGTTTCTTGTCTCCTTTGAGGTGAGCTTAAGCCGTCATTTTAAAATTTTCTGTAGTAGAGGATTATGCATATAAAGAGTACAATTTTGGACTTACACATAAAACCATTAATAACTTCAAAACTATTAGTTCTATCATTATGACTTAGCTTTCCTTTGATTTAGCATAAAATGATGCATAGGAAAAAATATCTTACTATGAAGCAATGTGAGTAACGTAAAAAGATTTCAGTTAAAAAAAATCTGTTCATTCATACTAAAATTTTTATAATTTACGAACTATTAGTCTCATAACAATAGGATATTGATCTTTCACTAGTATAAATTGCAATAATTAAGTTTCCCTCCATTTTGACTCCCTTTTTAAGCAGTAAATTCAAAATGGAGATTGAAGCTCAAACCAGAGAAGGGTCCAAACTCCAGATATTCATATACAAGGGCACACATTTTTAAACAGTTTCCAGCTTTCACCACATTCATTAACTTAGGCATAGGTCTAAAAGTGTACAGTGCGTCAAAAAGAAAAGAAAAGAAGGACCACTTTGAATAACTTTTGATCTAATGATCGGATCTTCACGTTCTAGGACTCAATCTTAATGGTTCGAGGGGGTGACCACAAATATGATAATTAATTAGTGCAAATGATATTTTAGGTTATGAAATCATACTCTAGAAACGCACTGTCTCAGAATAAACATAGCTTTTTTCAACAGGTTTGGATTTCTGACAACCAAAATATAGGGTCCCCGTTGTTTCATCAGGAGTGCGATCCAAAGTTAGAACCCCAATATGCTAATTTTACTTAGTGCTTATTCCACCTTATCTCGAGAACTTTTTAAGCAAATTGAATATTTTTTGCATACAATTATAAAATTCGTTCATCCAAAAATTTTTTGTTTTTCATTTTATTAAATAATAGCCGAAAAAATTTAGAATTGTAATGTATACAGTTTTTTACATCATTTTAAAATCAAAATCAAATGAATAGTTCTTGAGGAATCAAATTTTAGAAAGGTCGTATAGATAAAATTTGACTTTTCAGGAACTATTCAACAAACTTCACTCAAATTTTGTATTTTGCCATGTAAAATTACATATTTTAAAATAATGTAAAAAACTGTATATCTTACAATTCAAAATTTTTTCGACTATTATTAAATTAAATTAAATAATAAATATTAACTAAAATGTATTTTTTACATGGAATTATCTTTAGAAAAACGAACTTTATAATTGTGCGCAAAATTTTTTCAATTCGCTTTATAAGTTCTCGAGATATGGCGAAATACATACGAAGTAAAATTAACATTATGGGGACCAAACTTTGGATTGCTGTCCTGATCAAACTATGGGAACTATTATCTCCCAGATTGCGGCTACCCTTTATATTTTGGGGTCTGGAATTCGAATCCATTGAAAAAAAGGTAAGTTTATTCAGATAAAGTGCTTTCTTGCGCCTGATTTTGTAACTTAAAATATCGTCAGCACTAATTAATTATCATATTTGAGGTCCTCCCTTCAAACCTTTAAGATTGAGTCTTAGAATGTGAATATCCGATCATTAGGTCAAAAGTTATTCAGGATGAATCATTTTTTTTTCGGAGCACTGTACTTAATATTATATATTTTTAAAGTATAAAAATAACAAATAAAATTAAAAAAAAGAAGTGTCTACTTGATGAATGTTAATTGAAATCCAAGTTTGGACTCAGAGTAAAATGGATCTGGTCCGACCATTATTTCCTCAATGCACTTCTGCTGAATTTCTGATATCATTTCTTTTAGCTCAGACACCATTCCCTTAGTCTATAAAAAAAAGTTTAACATTTTAATGCATGGTTGACACTACAAAAAATTTCAAGACTGTACTTGTTTTTTGACAAATTAATGCAGTCTTGCGTTGTTACCGGAATTTTCAGAAATTTATAGCTCATTGACACCAAAATTTACCTTTCTTTGACAATGGCTCACTTATAAAATCAAGCGGTCAGTAAGCAGGTGGGTGACCACTTTGACGAGCCTGCGTAGGAACTGAGGGTGCGAAACTATATTGAAGTGCTCGACTTCGCGAACAAGTCATCGAGCAACAAAGCAGGGGAGCCATCAAAGTCCTCTGCAGAGGATCAAAATTGTGGTGGCATGTCTCCGGATCATCCCATTGTGTAGGTCGAGTGCGACGTAAATGAAGTACATACAGTACCTGTACCTACCTACTTATTAATCACTTCGCTATATTTTCTAAAAAAAATATTTTTCTTTATTTTATTAATTTATTTTCTACAAGTAAACAAAATAAAAATAATAGCTAACCTGGTGTATTTTTTTTACACTTTTCTCTGGTGTATTTTTTTACACTTCGAACTTTTTTTTCTTTCCATCATTATTTACTTTTATCTCCATTTAAAAAAAAAAAAAATTAAAGGAATCTTGATTTAACTTTGGCTAACATATCAACATGCTTAGGGGGTGGAATACAAAGTAAAGGCAGATTTAGATTCAGCTATAGTACAAATTTTGTTTACGCAAACAGACGTTGGAGTTCAATCAATCCCGTTTGTCAGGAGTTGAGGAGTAAGAAATGACAAAAGCAAGATAAATACAAGTCCTGACACCATTCTTTCATTGCAGTGTGACTCCATTACTTGATCATTTTGCAGTAATTGTTAAAAATGACAATGCTTTCATTAAAATGTATTATAATTTTTGTTTTTAACAGAAAATATGTTACATTTTTAAGGTAACAAAATTTAATGAAAAAAAATGGGAAGAAGATAGTACAGAACCCGTTATCCGGAAATCAGAAAACCGGAAAACCAAAAAACCGGAACGAAATTCGATAAATTTTCCCGCCATATTTAAAAAAAAATTTTTTTTTTCCTCATAAGATTTTTGGATTTTTCTTTCGTTTTTGAAAGATGTTTACCTTACCATCATTTTAGAAATAATCATTAGTGTATTACTTCATAGTTTTTTCTTTTTTTTAAGAATATTTCTAAAATTTTTTTTTTTTTAGTTGGGTTTAACAATAAAAAAAACGGCTCTTTGTGGCGATTCAGAGAACCGGAAAAATCAGTTATCCGGAATGGCGATGGTCCCGATTGTTCCGGATAATTGGTTCCCTACTGTACTAATTAATGGAATTTAGTCCATTGATTTTTCTCAAGACTGATTTCAATCCCCAGGACTGAAAAGTGGTACCCATGCAAATGAGTACCACTTTGCCACCATGCTAATGGTACTATACACAAGAAAGATTTATAAATATCCTATTCCATGGTAACAAATAGATAATTTTCAATTCCGTAAATTTTGCTCCATGTTGAATGGCTTCAAACAACAAATGACTCATTAAAAAAGTTTACTAAGATAAAACCAATTCAATCCCTCGCTAAACCATTTATTAATGTTTTATAATACATAGAGCACAAAAGTAATAACACAATTACTTACATTACTCATTTCACTATCTTTAATTTCGTCAACAAGCCTTTCTTTCAGTTTTTCTTTAACTTCTTCTCGATTTCCTTCAACTATGAAAAACATATATTATATACAAACAACAGGCAAATAAAATTAAGTTTTTCTGTAAAAGCAGTGAGGATTTTAGTTTTGTATGAAAGCAGTAATTATACCACATAAAAAAAAAATATATTTTCAGTACTAAAATTTCAAACAAGCTAATTTTTAATATTTGTATGTTATGGACACCGGTTTAAATAAAAGATATTGAACAGTTGATAAAATAGGCATGCAAAATCAATTTAGGTTATGTATACCAATATAGTATATATAGATAAATATAAATTATAAAGTTTGAAAAAAATGAAAAGATACTTTCAAATAGGTATGAATATAAGTAAAAATTTTTTTAAGGAAATAGTGAAAATTAATTATTTAGTTAGAAAGCACTCACTAAAATAAATGAAGTTGTTTGGTTCTGTAGAATTAAAATCCAGAAATTCTTCAGCAGCTCTCATTTCTGCAGGTAAAAATTTACCTCCCATGTTAGATTCAGCAAGAGTCTGAAATCAAATAAAATTAAATTTTATTTTTACTAGACATCTTATTTTAACCAATCAGCATAAATGTAAGATAAAATATACCTTAACATCTTTGTGTTTGAATGCAGTAAAGAATACTGGGAGCGACCACTCTCTGTTCCACAGTAAAATGGAGGTTGGTCCTTCTTAGGCGTTGATTCCATTGACTTCAAAATGTTATAGAAGGTACATGATTTTTCGCAAACGATTTTAATTTTAGTCAGTGTCATTTTCTTGGTGCGGAAATGCACCTCGTGCCCATATCAAAGTGTTCGTGGGTTCGTGTAGACCCCCCGTGTAGTAAATGGTGACTGGTGCACGTTAAATCTGTCGAGTCACAAAGTCCTCTATGTTCTCGTAACTAATCAATTCCTCTGGGGGTACTGATCCAGATGTTTCCTTGTCTCCTGGATTGTGTTTAAAATTACAAGGCTACAGAGTTGAACATTAGTAGTCGTTAACCCAAAATTGGGTCGGCTGTTTAACGACGGATATAGAAAATAAATATTAAGCTTTTGAGCCATGACGACTCAGCGGACAGAGCGCTCGCCTTCCAATGAGGTCAACCGGGTTCTAATCCCGTTTTAGACTGGTTAATATGAATTCCGCATCCGGTTTGCACAGATCTAGGTAAGTGTTAAAATATTTTCACCGGTAGACGGATTATGGCTTTGAGTCCCTTTGCCCTGTTTGAAGTTTTCGTGGTTTTCCTCTCCATGTGACGCAAATGTAGGTTAGTTCCATCAAAAAGTCTCCCAATACTTACCAATACCACGTAAGCAAAATTTCTCCCAATACTTGATCCAGGATTCCCTTGTCTCCTGGATTGGGTTCAAAATTACAATGCTACGGAGTTCAACATTTGCAGTCATAAACCCCCAAAAATTGGGTCGGCTGTTCAACGACGGTTATAAAATAAAATATTAAGCTTCTAAAATATATAACGTGAACAAACATAAATTCAAGAGAAATGCTTTCTGATAAAATAATTTAAAAATCCAAAGTCCATTCGGCATTAAATTTAAAATATTGGTATTATATGACCTATTTTCCACACAACAAAAAAAATCTATATTTGAAATGCCAAACATCAATGAAATGATATTTATAAAAGAAAATCAGCTTACATAAAAATAAATTGTAAGAATGAATCTCATATTAAAGTCGTGAACAATTTTGCCAACTATCATGAAGAGTTAATTTAAAGCAAGTTTTTCAAAAACATATATCAAATCCAGAAATTATCAAAAATAATCTTATAATTATTTTTTTTCCGGGAATTTAACAAAAGTTACGTGCATTGCGTCTATTTAATCTGATAACAATGATACTTACTCCAGTTAAAATATCAGCTAGGTTACCAAATTGAGAGAAAACAACTTTCAAATCCTCAGGATGTGTGACTTCAGTCTCATTGATGACACTATACATGTGCTCAATTCCAGTCATGATCTGCGCCTGAAATATAATTACCTAGTGTTAAGTAAGAGAAAAGATGGTGACAAAACTTGAATGTATATAACAAATATTTTTAGCAAAGTTAGAAAATCTATAATTAAGTCTAATAAAATCTTAAGTTTAGCTTTACAATATAATGAAAATAATACATATACTTAATAGTGATGATTCCGCCCGTAAATGTTATACAAAGTTCTCTCTAAGGATTTTTTGTGAAAAATCAAGGATCTTAACATTTTTTATATTAATTAATCATCAAATTAGCCGGCCAGGTGGCCGAGCGGTTAGCGTGCCTGACTGCGAAGCCATAGGCTGCGGGTTCGAATCCCGCTCTGGGCGTGGATGTTTCTCTCTCTCTTTGTGCTGTCCTCTGTTATGTGTATGATGCGTGAATGTGGCCCACCCTATAAACGGGTTTGTGGCAGTGTGGCGTGGGCAATGTTGCTCGCCTCCGTGACTTTGGTTCACAGGTGCCCACTGGGTAACGCGAAATGAGCAACAATTCTGGCATAGTATAGGCAAAGATTCAAATTCAGTGCCTGCCATTGGAAAAAAATAAAAAATAATCATCAAATTATAAAGGAGTTACTGTATGGAAAAGTAATTTTTTATTTTTCATAAGAAGCACATGATTTCATTATCTAGGAAGAAGTAGTTGTTGTCGAATGTCATTAGGGCAAGAGGTGTGTTTGTTCTTTTTTCTAGTGGCTCCATCTATGGCCGAGAATTCAACTTCCGCCACACCCACTTATTGGGTGAACCCATTCATACGTTCATCCACAGATCGTAAATTTGACCTGAACCAGAGAACGACCGATTTCTAATTCAGCACTAACAGAGGTATAATTTGTTATGGGAACATGGAGGAATTTGTGACCTGACAGATTTAATGTGCACCGGTAATCATTTATTACGTAAGGAGTCTTCGGTCGGCTGTATTCGAACCCCCGTTCTCACAAACGGGAGTTCAGCAATTAAAAGAAGTAACGATATGATTTAGAGACAAAATGTTTTTAACACTTTTTGTTTTAAATTATATTTTTAGGATTAAATTGCTTGAATCAACCAGCCATAGTGAAAATTAAGGACTTTTAACAACCCTCATGATTTTTATAGGAAGATTTAGGAGCTTTTAAGGATTGTTAGAACCCTTGTCTCCCAAGCAATTGATAGAATTGATTGAGATTGTTTCCCTGAATGATTTAAAAATAAGCTGATTAATAACTTTTTTTTTCCTATACAAATATTACAAAAGCTACAATAAAATTTTAGAAAACTGATAAAAAACCTGATTTTTGAATTGTGTTTGCAATATCACTCATTATACAAAAATGCCAAATCTACATTCTAAATTTTTTGTCCCCAGCAATGATTTTTCTATTGCAAAGCTTTTATTATAAAAAAAAAAAACATTCCGGCCTTACTGCATCCGTGTATGGGTCCAATAAATGTTTGTAAAATTTAAAGAGAAAATATGCATAGGATATCTTTACAGGGGTCTGTCCAGATATTTCGTGAAAGGTCCGTTTTTCGTAAAATTGTGAAAAATTACTCACATTATTTCAACCAGGGTCCGCTTTTTTGAATTTGCGCAAATAGGGTCCGGTTATTGCAAAAAACTTTTTCAAGGAGTTTTTAAATTGTTAATAGATACAAAATTACGCTCGGCACTGTAAAATTATAATATAAAAAATAAATTTTCAAAAATAAACAGCAATTGCTGCTTCTAAATTAGAGATGCAACATACAAATATTTGGTATTTAGCCTATACTGCTGAATGCAGAATATTCATTTCGGACGAATAATGGAAGAATCGTCTGCGGAAGACAAAACTTAATTCGTTTACATGCATCTTTCTTGTTTTCTGCCCTGGGAAGGGTTTATTCGATTAACAAAACAATAATGAAGATAAACAAATTTGTGAAGGGTCCGATTAAAAGAAAAATAATTTTGTGAAAGGTCCGCTTTTAAGTTAAAATATTTTGTGAAGGGTCCGTTTTTATGAAAAGATATTTTTTGAAGGGTCCGTTAATGGACCCAAATTTCTTCTAAACAGACCCCTGCTTTAAATAATTGTTTTTGTTGCAAAACACACTATCTGGTTTCAAATTGCAAATTAGTGAATGTAACAAATTTATAACCACAAACATGGATCAATGGTGGCATAGGGGATAGTACCTTCGCTTCCAATGAGGTGACAAAGATTCGATGATCCTGGCTCACACCAAGCACTGTGCTGAGGCAATGAGGCAAAATATCCTCAGCGGCAGATTGATCATGAGCTAGAAACCCTTTGCGGTCGGGCTAACTCTGGGAGGTTTTTGCAATTTTCCACTCTATGTAATGCTAATACAGGTTTGTTCTATCAAAAGTCTTCAACAAAGACTAGTTTGTTCCAAAGCTTGACCCAGAAGTTCTCTTGTCCTTTGGATAGGGTTCAAAATTGCAAGGATGTGAACATTGATAGTCGTAAACTCAGAATTATGTCGGCTGTTCAATGCCGTTTAAAAAATAAAATGAGCAATATTAGTTGACGTATTAAATTACATAGTTGTCCATTTTAAAGAGAAATACAAGTGGTAGCAAAATGGTTCAATGAATATTTGACAATAATTTCTAAAATAAAAGTCATTACCTTTCCAGTTGCATCTGTGGGTCCGATTTCAGACACTGCACTCAAAGCACCACCAAAAATTTCAGCATCTGCCAAACTTTCCATAGGTAGCCGCAATAATCTGAATATTTCTCTATCTTTTTCCTACAAACACCAATTAATACATGAGCTAAATATAACACACTCATGAAAACAGATTGTATACTTGATACAAGAATTAAGCATATTAAAAAAATAATATGTTTTGCAAAAAATATTTTTCTTTAGATGGTTGTTGTTGAAATAAATAGCTGAAAATTAATTCTTAGTATGATAAAAAAGTAAATAATCACTAAAACAGTATAAAAATACTACAAATTTATACAGAAAACTGAAAGGCATATACCTACATAATAGATAAAATAGTTTCAATATAATTTTTTATTTATTGTTTTTTGTTATCATTCCTGGTGGCTTTATGTTATATTAGATTAAGCAAAACACGTTTTTAGAAGATTACATCATCAAATAAAGATTTGGCATATTTGTCTGGTATAGTACTTTTGCTAACTCATGATAATCAACAATTACCGTAGTTAAGAAATTTTTTCGGTAATTATCCCTTTTGGAATGCTGTTAAAAATATATCACCACAATACATATATTAGATACCTAATAATCAAAATTACCTTTACTAATAATTTTGATGCCTCTTAAAACAGCACCTATTACCACCATACCAGTAGTACCTACTATCAAAATGAATTAAGCACCATTGGCATTAGTAATTACACAGAGATTTTTTATGGTTCCCAGAAAAAAATAAGAACCTTCTCTCCATTAATTATGCTTCTTATAACATTTGTTTTTATTTTGAATTCAATTGCCATTGATTATAAATTGCTTAGTTTTAGTAAGACATATTTCAAAAGCATAACTATAAACAAAATAAGCATATGGTTTCAGAAAACAATAGGAATACTAATTTGGTAACATAGTCCTCACATGCTACTACATTCACGTTAATCTATGAGTTTATAACACAATTCATTTTAACAAGTGAAAAATAATTAAACCTTAAAGAATGCAAAATAAACTCCTTTTTTTAATAAATACAATTGTCTACAGTTTAATTTGAAACAATGGCTAATGCTTAACCAATGAGAAAATTCGTTTTTCAAATGGTCTAATTGAAATTTTTAAAAGAATTGTAGTATCCAGAGCAAATATTCCTTCTTTCACTAGCTACTCAAACTTCAAGATGATAGCACAAACAGTTCATGATTTATAAGAGTAACAGACTGGCACAAACTATTCATTTTATTAATATAGATTGAAGCACAGCTATGGAATTTGTTGTCACAATGTTCAAATCTGGCCTCAGATTTTTCTGAGAGCCCGACTCAAACCTATACTCGATTAAAACTTTAATCAAATCCCAGGAAAACTTATATTATTACTAAGCCAATGTTATTTTCTGAAGTTTTTTTAAGTGTGATTGAAATTAAATGTGTTTTTATTTAAACATCAAGAGACACATAATTACACATCAAGAAATAAATTTTAATAAATATATTTCAGGAAAAAATTGAAATTGGATAGACTCTTTGTAGAAAAAGAAATAGATATCAAAATCTCATGGACACTAGTACATATAAAAACATTAGATTGCCAGAAAATTTGTGTACTAGAAAATTAACATGATAGATACATCAAAATCATTTGCATAAAGTTGTTTGTCAAATCGCCATATAAATTTGGATTTATAATTTGTGAATTCAAAATTAATTTATTAAAATTTTATAATTTTAATTTGATATCAAAATTGAAATTTTTATGAGCAGCGATGCCAGCTGCTCCAGATTCGACAAAATATTTTAAGCAACAAGAGATAATAACAAACTAAAATTTGCAGATTTTTGGTTAATTTCATAATTTTTTTTTAAAAGGCTCAACACAGCTTAACTATAACAAAGTATTTGAATTATTTAGAAGTAGTGGCGAGTAAAAACACTATAAATTTAATTTACTAAATCTAGAATCATACATTAAAAGACTACCACTTGAAAACATTTATCTGCTGTTCAGAGTAAGTTAGCATTTCTGCATCTGTATAGCATTTTCGATGTAATTCTATAAAATATTTAGATTGAAAATAAATTCTTTTCTTATTAAAGCAAAATAAATAAAGAACATAAAATGAAGAAAACTATTTTTTTAAAGTTTTTCATACCTAAAATTTAAAAAAAAAAAAAAAAACTAATTTTGATTTACCAAAGATGGGTTAAACAGAAAAGATTTTAGTTAATACAAATAATTAGTTTTACTTAAATTGTTTATTTACAGCAGAAAAAAAAAGAGAAGTAGAGATAACTAAAAAAAAATTACTAAAGCTTCTTTATCCATTTGAAGGTCAAGTTTTTCTTGCAAATCATCATAAATTTCTTCTCTTGCTTGAGATGTAAAGTAACTGTTGTCTATGCCTTCAAGCTCCAAGTATTCTTGCCATCTTAAATCAACATCTTTCTCACTGACTTCATCTTCGAGAGAGAGAAAAACAAATTCTTTTATCTTCAAATAAACTTGTGATATGACCACCTCAAGTACACATGGTGTTCTGTAACTACCGCCTTTAATATAGATTTTAAATAATCATATCAAAAGTGAGGTCAACAAGCAAACACATTAGGGGTTGGAAGTTAGTACTTAAAAGGAAAAAGACAATATTAAAATGGGAAAAATCAATATTGAGAAAAATTGTTGAAACTTGTTTGATTAAACTAAAAGAAGATTAAAGGTGATTATTATAAACACAAGCTTTAATGGGTGTTGATATTTTACACTTATCATCCTCCTTAGATTTGACGGTTTTCAATAGTTTTGTTTTTTCGCATGTAAAATATTAGTTTCTGATCTCGATACAGAAAACTTTATTGACATTATTTTTGACAAAGATTATAAAATATTTATTAAAGGCATTGAGAATGAAACACTCTGAAAATGAACAAATTGAGACCAGAAAGAGATAAGCCACACTTTTCTCAAAAGACGACTTTTTTACCTGAAATAGTTACTTAGCATTCTTTCCAGATAGGTACTTCACAAGTTTCCAGAATTTGCATCACATAGCAGAAAAATACAAAGAAACATCTTGCGACATAGAAATCACTCTTACGCGTATTTTCAAAATCTATAAGTAAACTCTGTCCTGAACGACTTGAAAATATGATTAATGATACATAAATATAATCTTTATAAAATCTTTTACAAAGATTTTTCTATGACAAATACATATTAATGGTGGATATTACGAAACACCCTGTTCTTTTTTAACAATCCATTATAACAATCAACATCAAATGCCTTATCATGTTTAATTAATAAGAAATTGAATTTTCAAATGAAATAAATTCTCACAAAAAATATTAATTTAATTAGAATTCAAGCAAAGTTATTAGAAAAATAAACAATTTTTGGAGTAAATAAATTGAAGTGATTTTAATAAGGAATAAAACTAATAAAATTAATATAAAATGACATAATTAAATATTGGAATATAATATCGAATTGTAAAATCATATTAAAAATGTTATTATCTAAATGTAAGATCATTTAAATATGAATCAAATTAAAGCATAAAAAATAATAACTACATAGGTTAATGTAATTTGTTCATCAACTGAATAGAACTAGTGATACAATGTTGAAGATTACTCAGAGCACACTAGATGACAGAGCTTTGCTTATGCTTGCAATGGTAATAATTACGTGTTAAACAACTATTGCAGAGCAATCATAAACAATAATCATCAATTACAATTATAATTTTGAAAAAATTCTATTTATAGTAAATTGAACAGTCATCAGTTCAAATTAATTCAGACTAGCAAGGTTCTACGGCATAGATAGATAAAAATGAAACAAAGTTAAATGATAATTAAACGTTTTGACATACCAAATCTGTCATTTACACCTTTGCGGTTTCTGTATTCCATTAAGATTGAATTCTTGGCAATAACCATTTGAGATGCCAGTGACATTTTGCCTTCAGCAAGACTTCTTTCGAAAGGTCTCTTTGATTCATATTCTTCAAGTTCTTCTTCAGTGGGTAATGTTGTCTGAAATAAGTTCATGATAAAAAAAAACATTTATTTCAATAAACCTTTTTAGATTAGATACAATCAATAAACAATGAGACAGAGGCGATTAAACCAAAGCTATATAATTTAGAAAAATAGTATAGGCCATAAATGTAGGTGCTGGTGGGATAAAGAGAATTATTTTTTACTTTTCAGTCCCTCTGTGGCATTACTTGCCATGTAAGCAATGATAAAAGAATGGAAACTGATCATTTCATTCTGAAAGTTCCCTAGACAAGAAGGGTCAGTTCTCCCTCACAACACAATAACGGGTCACCATATTTTCAAGACAAGTTGGTACCCATCAGGGAAGTATAAGCTTTAATTTTTTTTATTCTTCTTCTTCAGGAGCGCAACAGCCCTTTGCAGGCCTTGGCTGCCTCAACAGCACGCAATTTTTTTTTATTAGATTACGATAAAAGAGTCTAAGAAGAGAAGAAATATAGTAAAACTCCTACCTCACATCACACCACTATAGCCAAGTACTTAATTACCCATTTTTCAGTGCTCTATCAATTGAATGAAATTCCAATTATGTATACTATTTTTATAATCTGTAAATATACATTTTGTTAGCTGCATAAGAATAAACAGTCAAAAATTAATAAATACATAGAAGCATAAAAAAAGATTGCTAACCACTTTCAATTTTTATTGAACAAATAAAACATTGAACAAACAAAAAAAATTATAAAAAAGAAAACACATAGGCACATCTCCAAATTGTAGTAATTTTGCTAGAAATAAAATAACGTCAAATACAAATGGTAAAAAAGAATAATAAATAGATAACAAGAAATATAGAGACTTATTTTAAAATATTTTGAATGGTGTAGAGTTTTTATCCTTAAAGAAGAAAATGAAAGAAAGCTAAATATTTGTTACTTAGTTAAAAATTCATACTTTGTGTATCTATTCAATCGTTATGATGTAATATGAAGTTCAAAAAAGTCATTTCAATCTTTTGAAAAAAGATATGTAATAGAGGGGAACTTTGAAAATTCTTACTTCTAAAAATCAGAAAATTCTCTAAATCTAGACAATTTTTGTTAAATTCATGATGAGAAAAAAATTAGACAAATCAATTTAATAAATGCTTAAAACGCAGAAGTTGCTTGTTGCAATAATTTATTAATAAATTTATTTCAAAGAGCTGTTGAAATGTAACTGTTGAAAAACAATCGACAAGACTAGGAGAATTTAAAACGAAATTGGTGTGAATCAAAGGCGAAAGTACAGATATTGTAATAATATTGTGCTATAGCGCAATTACTGATGAAAAATGACCGATAAGGCCATGTGAATTCAAAATGAAGTTGTTAAAAATACAGAGCCGAATAAAAACACAAATAGCAACTCAAATGCATGATTAAAAATGTCATTGTTGAAAAAAACTACATTGTAATATTTTTTTTAATTAAAAATATGTTTTTTTTTTAAAAAAAATAAAGAGATCAATAACATGGAGTGCTACATAAAAATTCAAAACCGAACGAATTTAGGATAGAATCAAACATGTCCAATAGTGAATACTTAATTGCTGGATTTCAAATTCGTGAATTATAATAATACCTAATTAAAAATATCAGGATTTTAAAAATCATGCAAAAATGCCTAAAACACTGTGTTGTTGGATGTACTGAACGTCAAGACCATGAAAAATTCATAATTCATTTGATTCAAATCAAGTACTTAAACAAAGGAAGAAAAAATAATCAATAACAGATTTTAAAATACGCAGATTTAAAATTCATATAACATTAAAATAATGAAATTTAAAGCGCCACACAGAAATTCATTAAAAAAAAATACGAAAAACAACATGGGCTTTAGATTAAATCACACTTATTTTTTATAGTTTTGGAACTGTAACTTTTATGCTCTCAGGGGTATGGAAAATAATCTTCCATACCCCTGAGAAATCTAGATTTTCAAGATACTAAACATTACTAAACATGTAGTACTAAACATGTAGTACTAAACATTTCATCATCTTTTAAAAGAAAGTTTAAAGTGTTGTTTCACCTAAATTAAGCAGTATTTGCAAATGGTATTACTTCACAAAAAATTTTTATGATTAAAAAATATTTTTCTTCTGAAAATATTAAAATTCAGATTATGGCAATAATTACTTAATATAAATGCATATAGATATTACATAAAACACATAATTATGTAATTAATAAATAAAAATTATATTTGATGTAAAGAACTTCGAGGATTTATAAGCTTTCAACTTTCAAGAACAATTTTATCAAAATGCTAAATTAGTTCAGATTATTAAAAAAAGAACGATAAAATATAAGCTTGAATTTTAAAAATAATTTAAAATCAACTTATTGTCAGTGAATATTTTAACTTAATTAAAGTTAAAACTTTTTCAATTATTCTAGATCTGTATAAAACTGAATATACTTACAGAAAAGTTTGCAATACTATATGTGGTAGTTGCTTTGAATTGATCACTAACTGTACATAAAACTTCGAGATCTCCATACGGTAAAACAACATCAACAATCTGCTTCTCTCCATACAAAATACGAAGTAGTTCCTCTCCAACTCTTACTAAATACAAAGAGAAATAGTTTGAAATTTACAAACATAGAAATTCAATTAAAAAAAATATCAATACAACATAGAATGCTATTAATAAACACAGCAGAATTTATTTAAGCTAAATAAATAGTAATATTATGTTTAAAAGCTAAATGCTAGAAATAATAAACCATCAAAATAAAATAAATTCAATGGAATGGTAAATATATAGGGTGTTCCAAAAATACGGACGGTTTGAAAAATCAATAAAAATATGATAACAGACAGAAATGTAACCAGGCATTTTTTTTGCACAAATGAGTGAAGTGAATTACAAAGTTTGCTAACTTATGATCCACATATTATTACATATTTGTTAACATATGTTAACGAAGAAATTCTATAAAATAATGATTTTTAAGGAATCACAATTTGCTAATGGTGCAATCAGGAGACAAAATTAATACGCACTACAGCAAATAATTCTGCAAAAAAAAAAAAATTTTTTTTTTAAATTTTCCTAATTAGTAGCCAATTAGGAATTAGTACTTAATTAGCACCTAATAAGACATGATCTGTAAGTAATTTTAATATTTTAAAATTGAAAGCTTAAAAACCATTTCAGCAAATGCAGTATACTTTAAAAGAACAAATTTAAATTATCCAAGCAGAGCCAGAAGGAACTCCATTTTCATCTGTTCTAACCTTTAAGTATGAGAGTGGAAAAGCAATAAAAAGTCTGAAAAACATATCATGAGAAAATGAAAAAAAAAATAAAAAATAAAAAAAAAGCTAGTATAACTATTTTGCACAAAAAGAAAACATTTAAATTATTTACATATTTATTTAAAGTAATTTTTTAGTATACATGTACATTGACAGATCGAAAAACTATTAAGCTTTAAATAAAAATTATAATTAAAGGAAATAAAGTACTCATAAAGTAAAACAATGAAATAATGTGGAAATATTGAATAAAAATAGATACTTAATATAGCATTTTTTTATAATTTTCTTTCTTCTAAAATTTGGTATGTTGGAAATTCCGCCAAAATTGGGAAGAATCTCATGCTTGAACCCCATAATATGAGGAATAAAATATTAAAATGTGAATTAATAATAAAAGAAAGAGTTTGTTTCGCTCCTATAACTCAAGAGGCATTGCATTAAAATCCAAAAATTTGGACATCAAGAGAGCAACTCGCCATTTAACCAGATTTTCAAAATTGCTTAAAAATTCTAATTATCTTTTAACTATAAAATGTTAAAACTGGTTTCCAGTGCAAAAAAAAGACAATCATTTTTTCTTTTAACAGTTTTACATTTTTTAATACAAAAATTTCAAAAATCACCTTTCTCAAAACTTCTTTCTGGTACAGTTTAAAGTGCCAAAATCTAAGAATCTATTACATACTTGAAATTAAAATAGTTTCAAAAATATGGAGTGATCTTTTTTTTCTTACAGAGGTGCAAACTTTTTAAATTAGCATTCAGTAATCAGAAGTATAATAAAACATACATATTTACAATTACAGTATTTAAATTATTGTAATTTTGAGGTGTATATAAAACTTAATTCTATACAGTTTTATCATGATAAAATTACACATGAATTAACTCATAAATAAAAAATGTCATACTTAATAATAGGTGCAAACTTTTTAAATTAACATTCAGTAATCAGAAGTACAATAAAACATAGATATTGACAGTTAGTGTATATGGAATTCACATTATTGTAATTTTGAGGTGAATATAAAATTTAATTCTATATAGTTATATAATAATAAAATTATGCATGAATTAACTCATAAATAAAAAACTTCATACTTAATAGTTATTTTAAGTTAAAAATGATACAACACTAAATTTTATACTTCATAATAAAATTGAATGGATAACTTGGAATCAATGTTTTAGTCTTTAGTTAAATTAGAACTAGTCATTCCTTATGGTTTTTTTTAATTTTTTATTATCATTCTGCGATGAGATCCCAAAAAGTTTTGCTCACAGCATTTCAGACTTGAGTTTATGCTCTTTCCCTTGGGTAAGAAGATAAAGTTTCAGAATTTTAACTTTTTAGAAGGGAGGAATGTGATTTTTTACTTCACAATTCTATCAAGTCGTTTGTTACTTTATTAATTGTTTTAAGAATTTTTTTTAAGGAGTAGGAAAAACTAATCGCAGATTGGTTATTAAAATAAGGTTTAATAACTCTTAAACAGATTATTACAGAAATTCACAAAATCTAATTCTATAAATAAAATATTTTTTTGAGGAATAAAAATATTTTTTATTCCTCAATTGTAAATTCTTAACCTAGACTATGGAATCGTAATATTCAGGGGTGAATTATAATAGTTGGCACTCCTGTTCTCTCTTAAAAAAAAGAATGGGTAAAACATCAATTATGTGATTTATTTAAATTTTTTAATGTAAGCAAAAAGTTATGTTGTCTTGTACTCTGAATACAGTAAAGGAATAATAACATTTAAACAACTTTTAGCTTTGCTCTTTTTTGTAATGACATTGTACCATTTACTTTGAAAGTTTCTATGTTAAAAAGAAATTTTAAAAGAAGGAACTAAAAAATTAATAAACTTTTATCCATTTAAGATTAATTACAGTCTAAAATATTTTGATTTCTTTGATTAATAATTACAATTACTTAAATAGCACTTTAATTATGTTGCATTAGAGCTGCATGGTTGGCTATTTTCAACGGTGTGGGAGATCATCCCAGAGGATGGTCTGAAGACATGCCATCACAATTTTGATCTTCTGAAAAAGGAGTGCCTCCCCAGCTTCAGAAACCAAACGACTTGAGTGCAAAGTTCAGCAGTGTATGGTAGAACGGTTTAAGGAGGACTGATACCACATGTACTTGGTCTTTTCGCAAGCTGATCAAAGTGGTCACCCACCTGCTCACTGAGTGCTGCCAGTGATGCTTGATTTCAGAGATAATGAAGTCAACTTGACTTTTATAAACGTTTCAAAGTTTCTAGATCTTTTGGTTCTAAAGAATTTTCTGATGCATTTTAAAATATATAAGTACATATTATATTTTTCCAAGGGTGCAGAAAATTCTAAAAGCCTAATATTTCATAATAACGAATTTTTTTTAAAATTTTTTTTTATTTATTGGAATCTTTAAACTAACAGCAACTTTTTCTAGTGACAATAGCTGTTTCAAAAGATTTTTGGAATGTAAAATTTATATATTGCTTAAATATTTTTATAATAATATTTTCTTTAAAAAACAAAAAAAATATTTAATTTGACACAATTTTTGAATAAACGGCAAAACTTCCATAAAGAAACACATATTTTTTTAAAATAAAGAATTTTGTAGCATGTTTTTTTAATTAGATGCAAAATTTTTCCAGGCCTGCCTAAATTTTATCGGAATGTCGTTTGCACTATGGGACACATTATGCGCCCCTGCATTTCTCTTTTTTTCAATTAAGAGTTATAAAAAAATTTTTTTTACTCGTATGTAATAATCAGCCAGTAATACACAAATCATAAAAGGAATAATAAGTAATATTCATGCTTACCATAAATACTATAATCTGTAATATTATGTTGATTTTTATCAATCCAACCTGAGAATTTGACTGAAAACATGTCAAGTAAAGCTTTACCAGACGTAGCATTAATTTCACATTTTCCATTTTCAGGTGGATCGTTAAGTGTCAAAAATATAGATGATATACCAGGAGTCATATTTGGTCTGATGCCAGTAGCTTTCACTGAAAATGTCCTGTAGCTTGAGAAAGTATGGTACAAACTTTGGTTCAGCCCAATTCTATCATAATCAACTGAAAAAAAAAAGATATTAAGTACTATATGCTCAATGAACATATCATTTGAGAATTGCATTGCTTGAAAATTTTGGGAAGTCAAAAGAGGAGTTTGAACATTGAAAATAACGATGTAAGTAGTTTTTTTCTTTTCTTGAAATAATATTGTAATGCCATAGTGCAAAAATCATGAATGAAATAACATACTTTTAAATGTTCTTTTGTTTGGTCAAAATGTGCACAAGAAATAGATTGGAACTAAATTAATAATCCTCTATGATTTCGGTTGAAACGTTTCTTTTATCTGGTTTTGAAAAAACCTCACATTTTTATATGCCAAAGTGAAACTTTTACATGCTCATACATTTATTTCGGAAACATACGCATGTACATATTATTCTGTTAAAAATTGACATTAGCAAAGCTCTATATCAGCAGAAACATTTTTATTTCAAGTTTAAGTACAATATATAATACAGAAGCATTAAACCCACAACTAAACACTAATATATTAAGTATTATTAAAACAGAATCATTAAACACAACTAAACGTCAATATAAAGCATCATTAATACAAAAGCATTGAACCAAACTAAATGTCACTATATTAAGCATTGTTAATACAGAAGCATTAAACTCAACTAAACGTCAATATATTAAGTATTATTAACACAGAAACACTAAACCCAACTAAATGTTAATATGTTACGTGTTATTAAAACAGAAGCATTAAACCCAACTAAGCATTGGAGTTATTTTGCATAGCTGATTGGTTTTAGAAGAACAAGCATTGGAATAATTACAGAGCATTATTTTTAACGAAGTAGTATTATCAGAAATATTAAATATCATTGGCTTTTCATACAATAGAGCCAATATTCGAATGCAGTAGATGGATCCAAAATTAAAAGGTTGTACTAAATTTATGCTCATTTACATTTTAAATTATCAATCATCTCTGTAAAGAAGCTGCATCCCAATTGAGTTTCTATTCGATTCATCACAGTGGATTCTTCACTATAGGTAGATTTGATTAAATAATTACATGCTGAGCAGGCATGTAAGAATAAAAAATGTATGCCATATTGGAACATTTGCATGACCTTGATCGTGTGGAACAATCAAATGTTCAACCCCTGTTGCGTACCAATATTGAGATAGATACTACGCTGCAGTTCTCCACCAGGTGAAGCTTTAAACCGTCTTATCTTGTACTGTACAGCCACTTTACTAAACCTAGACAGCATTTAAAATCATACAGCTGAAGATTTTAGAGACAAAAAAATACTCCAAAAGATATATAAAGCTTTATTTATTTAAATATAATTATTATATAACTTGATTAATAACCTACTTAAATAAAAGTTAAATATAAGTTAATCAAATTGGTAACATTACAACTACCAAAAATAAAGAAATAATAATAAATAAAAAGGTGGTAACGCACAAAGTTTTGAATTTGTTAATGAAACATTTGCAATCAAAAAGTATTGATTAAAATCAGCAACAAATAATTGCTTAATTTTACTCAATCATAATGGGACAATTTGAGCTGTTTGAAATTTTTATGTTAATTTGAAGGACACACCAAATCTTATTAGTACAATGTCTTATTGGTATTAAATAATGATTAAATGCAAAATATGAAACTGATTCCTAATTTTTATAGATATAATCGAGTGAACAAGAAAAGTTTTATCAATTTCAACAAGATTCCCACTTAATTAAAAGAAAAAAGTGATTTCCTTGTTTTCCAAGAAAATTTCAATGAAATTCCATATTTCCTTTCTGCTCCATCAATACTTGACAATACTCCATCCTGAACATATAATTTTTTTTCATTCAATAAGTATTGAAATTTAAATTTAATTTCATGACACACAAAAAAATAAAATTATGAACAAAAGCAATACTCATAATTTAAAAAATTGAAAACGCAATGTATTATAGTTTTTTAAAAAGCTACATCAGTCATACAGTCAGTCACCATATATCTTACTTGCAACCTCGAACAAGTATTAATTTATAGAGAAAACTTAATTTTCAAATGCATATTGAACTATAAATGTGATTTTACTTTAAAAAAAAAACTTAAATGCAACTTGGTAAAAAAAAAAGATTATTTATCATAAATTAATATTCTAATTTTCATAAATTTAAAAACATTTAGTATATTGTAAAAGAATTTTGTCAAAAAATAAACGCTAGATTTATTTACTTTAAATCTCTATGACTACTTATTGATATTATAAATTTTGAAATTCCAGGCTTTTTGCAAGATTTTTCCAGGTTTTGGCAAAAAATTGCATTATACATTAACTCTTTCCAAAAATATATTTTCTGATAATTTTAGGTTTTCTTCTAAAAGTGAGAATTTTATTAAAAAAATGAAACCATATACAGCAAACAATATTTTTAATGGTATTTAAAAGATAAAAATTCGAAAACAACAAACTAATGGTATGTTCCTCCCAATTTTCCAATTGTGTAAATTTTAGTGAGTCTAAATCAATCGCAGTAACTTCCCATTCGTAGTTTAGATCGCCATCACCACAGTCTTCTATGCATTCCACTTTCAATGGAATGAATGAATTGGAATTTATGAACATACCCTTCTCTCTGGGAAAGCAACCAATCTGTTTTTCACACCTGAAATGAAAACAAAAACAATTATTTTATATTTTACACAAGAAAAATAAGTTTTGTTATAAAATTTTAGATGAACATTGGGTAATTTGAACAAAAACTTCACCAAAGAATGGATTACTTGAACAAAATGCTTCCTGAACAGGGGTCTGTTTCGAAGAAATTTGGGTCCGTTAATGGACCCTTCACAAAATATCTTTTCATAAAAATGGACCCTTCACAAAATATTTTAACTTAAAAACGGACCCTTCACAAAATAACTTATCTTTTAATCGGACCCTTCACAAATTTGTTTATCTTCATTATTGTTTTGTTAATCGAATAAACTCTTTCCAGGAAGGGGGGGGGGAGAAAGACAGATGTAAGTAAACTAAATTCTGTCTTCGGCAGACACTTCTTCCTTTATTTGTCCAAAATGAATATTCTGGGTTCAGCAGTATAGGCTAAATACCAAATATTTATATGTTGCATCGCTAATTTAGTAGCTGCAATTGCTGTTTATTTTTAAAAATTTAATTTTTTTAATTATAATTTTACAGTTTTAAGCATACTCTTGTATGTCTTTACAATTTAAAAATTTCTTGAAAAAGTTTTTTTGAAATAACAGACCCTATTTGCACTAATTCACAGAAGCAGACCCTGGTTGAAAGAATGTGACTTAACATCTATTTTATATTCACAAATTACGAGTAATTTTTTCACAATTTTACAAAAACGGACCTTTCACAAAATGTCTGGACAGACCCCTGCTGAACAATGGCTCATGGGTCAGAATTTATATAAAACAATGGCTACTTTGACAAAATTTCCTCTAAAGAATGGATCATGTGACAAAAATTTCTATGGAAGACTTCAGAGTGTTCTTGCATTAGTTACTTATTGGTAAATTCTCATTTGTATTCTACCATTTTTTGGAATTAAAAAGTAAAAAAAATATTTTTTTTGTTAAACACAAATATTCCCTGAATAATGGATTCAGGGATTTTTTAAATAAAGAAATATTAAAAAACTACCTATCCAAATTAGCTTAGTAATCATTCAGAATGAAAAATAAAAATAAAATTTTAATGAATGCAAGATAGTACGCTCAAAATAATGATAAATAGGTGCTTTTTGAAAAATAAAAACTGCCTACACCAGTCCTCCTCTCCCTTCATTCAGAATCACACGTTTTACGTTTATTTATTTTTTTAAAAATAAAACTTAATCATAGCCACTTTACCTTCTTTTTAAAAAGTTATCTTTAGCAATGATACTATTGTACAACAGGTTAGTAATTTTCCAGATGAGGAAAAAGTGGCAAAATAAATAAATAAACACAGTCTAAAAAAATAAAAAAAATTTCCCCTCATTTTGAATTTTTTTATAATAAAAGAAAATAACATTCACTATATTAAAAAGAAAGGTATACTACTGATGATATTGATTTTAATTTTTTTATAATAAAAGAAAATAACATTCACTATATTAAAAAGAAAGGTATACTACTGATGATATTGATTTTAATTTTTTTATAATAAAAGAAAATAACATTCACTATATTAAAAAGAAAGGTATACTACTGATGATAATGATTTTATGTTTGTATCAGTTATGATTATTACTGTACATTTTCTGGAACGCTTGTTCTACCATTATTAGATGTACAATATGCAGCTCAATATCATACTATGAACATTTTTGAAGATATTTAAAAATACAGATTATGTTTTAAAATGTTAACATCCATGATTCCAATAGCATCCATAAGCACAATAATTAACAGTTGCAGGGGTGATTGTGAGCCCAAGTCGAAATTCCGGAAAATTTCTTGAGTAAGAATTTTTTTTTTTTTTAAATCGGAAAATTAGAAAAAAAAATTAAACAAGGTTTTTTCCTTTTTCTCAATACTTCTTAGTCAGGGTGCGTGGTCAAATTATTCAACAAAAAATAAGCACCTTTTAAGCACTCAAAAAATATTTTTAAGCACTTTAAAAAATATCATAACTAGGCAGGGTTGGAAAGTTTTTGACAATCGACGGTTTTATCTTGTTTTAACCGTTATGTCAAAAAAAAAGGTTTCGGCATTGTTTTTGACAATTGTCCAAAATTATGAAATTTTGAATCATATAAAACGAATAGCGTTTTCATACGCCACGGAGTGACTATACGCCGAAATAGATTGGGGTTGAATTAATTATGAAAACGTTGAATAGAACAATGTGAACCGCGTCTTTTTGCATAATTCGAAGCGAAAATCTAATTTTGAAAAAGGGAAAATTAAGCACTTTTTAAAAACTCCCAATGAAAAAAGCACATTTCAGGGCTTTTAAGAAACGAAAATCGAAAATAAGCACCTTGAAGCACTTTTTAAAAACGCTACGCACCCTGTTAGTTTACTTAAAATATATTTAAAATTGTACACATACCTATACCATTTACACATACCAATGATGACTTGGAGAAGTAATTGAAATTTACCAAGATGTCTTTCTTTGTTGAGTTTATGATTATAATAACTATTTACTGATAAAAAAATGAATATTAATCTTGAATATAAGCTGATAAAATATCTAGCTCTCCCTTACAAACAAATAAAATGAGTTTTTAAGTTCCACCTTTGAAAATTTGATTTCCGGAAACCTTTGTGATCAATGATTTTTTTAGACGTCTTAAGCTTCGATCTCCGGAAACTTCCGGATCACGGTTAGCGAAAAATCCGGAAATCCGGATTTTTTCCTGAGCACAATCAGCCCTGCAGTTGAAAATTAAGAGTCTCAAGAAATATAGAAAATAAGATGATGAATTTACTCACATAACTATTATACTAGGAAGTTTTTCTTTTACAACTTTCACAAATAAACGGCTTTCAGTGGCTCTTGTATCTTTTTTAATTACTCCCAGAATTTCATAGATTGCATCCCATGTCCAAAAACTACTGGTACTGAGTTCATAATCATTAGAAGCCAGATCCATTAAACCTAAACATTTTCATTCTTAATTTTTTTATACTAACAAAGAACAATACTTGAAATAGATTAATGAATGAATGAAGTTGAAGGCAAAATCAGAGAAACATTTCGTGCCTTAAAAACTTTTAAAAACCTTTGAATCCAACTATTCTTTTTTTGGGAAGATTATCTTAACTTAGTTTTTACAATCTTATGAACAAATTTAGTTTTTAATATTTTTAATGTAAAACTTTTAGCTCTTACTGGTTTGAAAACATTTTGAGTTAACTTTCCAGCAGCAGGCATGGAATCAGCAGCATAATCATTTTGGAGCAGCAAATATGTGTTTTTGGAGCATAATAAATTTGGTTCTTGGAGCAGATTAGAGCAAAAACCCTCTTTGGATTTAAAAACATATAAAGCATGTAAAATTGAGCACATAAATTACAATTTTATATAATCTCTAACAAAGCTTGGAATAAATGCATTATTAAGTAAATAAAAAAATGCAATGGAAACAGAACAAAGAATTACTTAAATAAACAAGGAATTACTTTTTTGTACTTTATTTCCATAGGCTTATGTACTTTATTTCCATAGGCATCATATTTAGAAAAATATGCATATAACAGAAATATGACAATATGTGAATAAAATTCTTATTTTAAATTAAACTTATTTACCACCACCAATAATGAAAACATAAATATAAAGTCGTAAATACAGAGTTAAATCTAGAAAAGGATTGCCTTGTTTGTCATTTTTTTGTTCATTACCAAATGGTTTTGAAAATTACAATATCTTTAACATGATGTTACTATGATATTTATAAAGGCTTCAGTAATTATGCGTGCAATAAATTAAAGCACATTTGTCAACTGAAGCTCTTTTGTTAATAAGAAGTAACATTTATTGTTATTTACAAATGTAGTCTAATATGACTGCCATCTTGATGCTCAAGTTATTGTATATTAAGATTGAAGGACAAAATTTTTGCTCCTATAGGTGATTTTTAATACTATAAAAAATAAAACTTATAGCTGTGTATTCTGATAAGCATAAACACAAAATTCTTTTAACATTCCGAACAGTGCATGAGATGTTATGGGGCTCTAAATGCAATCTATCACTTAATGCATGCTCTGTATATTAAGGCTGTTTTACGAAGACTACGTCGTAATATGAAATGATACTTTTTTTGAAAATAATATGCTATTTTTATAACTGCCATAGCTGCCAACATGGATAGAATAAAATCCAGTAGATTTTATGAAAATATATAAATTTCATGATAATTGTTGCATAATGTAATAAATATTTTACACATAGGGAATTTTATAGTCATCAAAATAGAAAAACTGCTATATTTTCCAGTTACGATTAACATTAAACATACTTGAAATGTTATCGATTATGTTAACTCACAATTTTGAATATTAATAGGCATTTAATTAATCAAAGATAGTAAAAAGATTTTTTTAATTAATTTAAAAAGAGAGCTCAGAATAAAAATAAACTGAACTTTTTAGAACAAAAAAAAGTTTTAAACTGATTTATATAAATGAGGTTCACTTTCTTATGTATTAGTAATACTTTTAAATATTTAATCAAGTAAGTAATAATCTGTAAAAAAATTCTATTTCAATAGGGATTTTTTTTAGAGAATTTACTCAATTTTAGGGAATTTTCTAAAATGTACAAAAACCAGGAGAATTTTAATTAAACCAGTAGACCAGGAGAAACTGGCAAAATCCAGTAGAGTTGGCACCCATGAATTGCTGTGAATTTGCAACTGTTACTCATGACTGTTACGTCAAGACTAACCTATCTAAAACCAGGGTTCGTTATTTTTTTGATTTAAACCGTTTTTTTTTTTTTATTTAAATCAGATTTTTTTGATTTTTTTTCAAACACATTGTAAGAACTTTAGTTTATGATTAAGAGTAGTTTATAAATGTTTAATCAAAATTAAATTCATATGAAAGCAATATTATAACAATATTTTAGAAGCTCTAACTTATTAATATAATTTTTCATTATAATACATAGCTTTGAATGCATAGCAACCATTTTGAAACAAATGCATAATTGAAATTTGAAGACTAGATGAAATAGAGAATTTAATGAAAGGGGTCTGTCTAGGTTTTTCTGAGAGGTATTTATTTTGTGAAAGTTTAGACATAATTTGTGAAAATTAAGAATAACATTAAAAAATCAACACAAAAATATGGATTTATTCGTTTCTTGCGAAACACAAAAATAAAATTTTAAAAAAAAGTATTTTGTGAAACTATCGTTTTTCCTAAAGTTGAATTTGTGAAGGTTCCCTAAGCAGTAGCAAATTTGGCTTGGGCAGACTCTTTAACAATTAAATTTAAGTATCAATTAGCAAACCATAATTTTAATTTAAAATTGTGTTTTTTTTTCTCTTGATTTTTAATATGACAAAATAAATGTAACAGATTGTTCTTATAAATGTAGTCACTCATCAATATTTTTATATTAAAATATTCATTTTTAATTCTATATCAAAATAGACCAGCTAAAAAAATTTTTAAAAAAATCTATGCACTCATTGGAATTTTTTTTCACAAAATTTCTTTATAGAAAATCTGATAATATCAAAGATACTGTAAACATATTATGAGAAAAAAAATACCAGTTACCAGTTAATAACTCTACTGCCTCAAATAGACTTTGAAAGGGACGAATGACACTATATCAGGAAAAAATATTTGAATTCATTATCCTTTTTTTTCTTTCTTTTTTTGGCATATTAGGGTATAATTCTTTTTAATATAACCCCAAGCTTTAGAAATATAAATTTTTCTCCAATAAAATATAATGTACATTTTAATATCATGCTGTTTCAATGAAAAAGTGGAATTTTAATTAAGATTATTCGCATTTTTTTTTCGAAATTCCTGTCTATTAATCACTTTGTTCAGCTATGCAAGTCTATATTAAGACAATATTAAATGCGTACTTTAATTTGCACTTTCAATCTCAAGAATCAAAAGATTTTTAAAAATGTAATTTCAAATGTGTTGGAATTTAACACACACCAAGAAAGAAAGTAAGTTCGTTAACTAAAATTAATTAACGCAGCAATTTATTTAAAATAAATTTTAAAACTAAGAAAAGAAAATAATAAAAGCATCAATAATTTAAAACATTGTTTCTTAACTTTTAAAATCAATATATATATTTAAAAAAAATCAGTTGATTTAAATCAATGATTTTTTTAAAAAAATCATTTGATTTAAATCATGATTTAAATCAAGCTGATTTAAATCAACTAACCCTGTCTAAAACCAGAGCTGTCAGCGCTTGTTTTGAAAATGGCGCAAAACGTCAATATGGAGAAATTTTGTGAAAATGAAAAGTGTTTGTGGTCTAATTTTTTAATATTTATAAACTAGCTCGAATGCTGCAAAAACTGATAATAAGGCAGTGATTTTGATAGTTTTCATCTAGGTGAAAAATGTTGCGGAATTGGCGAATTCAAATTAAGTTTAATGACTTTTAAAATATTTAATTTATGTGTCTGTTCTAAAGCCAAGATCATTCTTTCCATCAAGATTATATACATAGTTTAAAATTATCCCATTGCTTCAAGTGTAAGGCACTTAAACTATGGCTTTTTTAAATTTTCTTTAGGGACAGAGCTTCGGGAAAAAAAAGCGTTAAGAAAATATGCTAAATTTTATTACCTGGACCTTTACCAAAGCAGCCACCTTTGTAGTCTTCATCACTTATTGTAGATCTGTCTTCAATTGGCTTTGAAGGATTTTCAGATTCATATTCATGCTTTCCCGTTTCAGTTAAGGATTCACTGGTATCAAATCGAGAACAAAACCAAGTAATTTCAAAATTCTAAAATAAAAATAAAGAAATGACACACTTTTAAAGTTTAAAAATCATAATTTTCAATATTTGAATTTTATTTCCTATTTTCATTCCTGAAACATTTGATAAGATATCTATTTAAAATGTTAAATTATTTAAACAGGGTGCATAGCCAGGGTGCTCTCAACAAAAAATAAGCACCTTTTAAGTACTCAAAAAATATTTTCCAAGCACTATATACATTAACAAAACGCAAAATAATTTTAAAAGACTTTACCTGATCATGATGAAATAACTAGTTTCTGACAAAGAACTTTTTTCTTGATTATATTAGCCATTATAAAATGATCAAGAGATTTTTAGGTTTGATATCTGAGGGTGGAAAATGAAGCCTGAAATTGAGAATACCTTGCAAAATGCAGCAGAGTTGCACATGAGAGTGCAACAATCTCGCCGAAACCATCTCATAATACGTGGTGAAAATCGAAAAGACAGAATTCTCCTTTTCGAAAGAAAGAATTCTACTTTTCGAACCAATGAAAAAAGCACCTTTAAGGGCTTTTAAAAAACTAAAATAAGCACTTTTTAAAATCGCTACGCACCCTGTTAAATAATCTATATATTTCAATTAAAAAATTAAATATCTTTTTTTTTTGTTTTTAAAAATGTAATTTAAAAAAAAATTTATTTAAATTAAAAAAATGAAAATTTATAAATGTAATAAAAAATATTAAATAGTTATCAAACTTTTTAGAAAAGAAAATTAAAGACAAATTTATATTGATCCAGATGCGGCAGAAGGTGGACAGCCCATCATTACACTGCGAATACACACATGCTAAGAATTTTTTGTTAGTTTAAAAAGTGAATGAACTGAAACTTCAAAGAGGCATATTTTTTCCCTAAGGGCAAATCTGGTGGTTAACTTGTACTGTATCCAAGGTATTGAGTAATGCTTTTTAATTTAAGCATAACTTTGTTTTCAAAGGCACTTTTGAGATACGTACTTACCTTGTTAGCAGGGAAAACTGTAATGAAGATTTGTACTGCCAGGAAAGTTTAAGCTACAGTTTTTACAGAAATAAGTTCCACAAGTGGTTTGTAATAAGTTTATATATTTTATTATAAAATTTCAAAAAATAAAATAAATCATTAAAATACTGACAAAATTGTAGTAATGCATAAATATCACGTAGAATGTACGAGATTGAGTTATCGATTTCGAATTCTCTTCTAATAACTCCTTAGTAAATTCAAAATGCAAAAAAATAAACAAAACACCCTAAATAACTTTTTATCTAATGGTCGGATTTTTGAATTTTAGGACTCCATCTTCGAGAGGTTGACTGCAAATATGCTAATTAATATGTGCAGACAATATTTTAAATTAGAAAAATAGACACAAAAACGTACTTTCTTCATATAAACATACTTTTATTTTGACCGATTTTTATTCCTTATCCCAAACATTAAGGGGTGGCCGCAATTTGGGAAAGATGGTCACAAGTTTGGATCACTTAATGTAAATTTTGCTTTCTGCACATTTCATCATATCTCAAGAACTTTTTAAGAGAGTAGAAAATTTTTTGCAGACATTTATAAAATTCGTTTATCCCAAAATAATTCCATGCAAAAAGTAATTATTAATCACTGTTTAATAGTTTTTATAATTTTATTTAATACTGGTCAGTCTATTTTGAATTGTAAGGTATAAAGTTTTTTACATCATCTTAAAGAGTGTAATTTTATACGGTAAAAGGCAAAATATTAATAAAATTTGTCATATAGTTTGTTAGATATTGAATTAGAAATATCTGACCTTTTTAAAATTCAATTTTCCAAAAACGTAACATTTTGCCATAAAAAAATTTCTAATCTTTAAAAAAATTTTATATCTTACAATTCTAAACTTTTTCAATCATTACTAAATAAAATAATAAAAAGTTATTAAAAATTTTATTTTTATTACCTTTGGATAAATGAATTTTATAATTGTTTGCGCAATTGCGTTTTATAATTTTTGATTTCTTAGTGGATGAAGGTACTAAGTTGACTATCTGTGAGTGTTTTATGAGTGGAAGAAGGTTTTAAGTGCAATTTGCAAACATATTTCCATATCAACCATTGAAAACATTTTATTTTTTGCAGCATATTAAAATGCTAAGTCACAAACAGTTCATATGCGTGTCTAAGAGATATAGATATCACTGTATGGAAGCAGGCAGACAAGAAAACAAGAAATAAAGACAAAGCGTAACTTTCATTTTCTAAACGAAACTAATCTCAGTGGAGCTACAGCCCATGGTGGGCCAAGGTCTACTAAGCCCAATCCAGTTTTTATTGGACAGGAACAGGAACATTTCTAAGGTACAGGAGCAATCTGTTCTAAGTGTTAAGTCTCTAAGTATACTTTGTATGTATACTAAGTATACTTTGTAATGGTAGTATACTAAGTATACTACCATTCAGCTGTCAGGCATCCTTTATTTTCCATTGACAACATATAATACTAATTAACACATATGCAACTCAAATAATAATTATGCAAACATGTAACTCAGAACATTCATCCACTTGGGCTTTAATGCACTAAAGTATTGTAATAAATTTTAAGCATTTATTAAAACAAAGCATACTCTTTCTTCTGGGTAATCAGGGTCTTGACTATAAATAGTTGGTTCAAGATGCAATGTTTGACCAAAACTACGAAGAACAAAAGAAGCACCACCTTTTATCAGCATTGGTATAAGAGGAGTAGGAATTATCTCAAGATATGTAAATACACTTCGTCTTCCGAGAACAGTATGATTATCAAACGATATCTCAAAGTTTTTGTAATCAGTTTCATTATCCTCCACTTCATCTGAAAAAAAAACATATAAATGAGCAGACAAACATTTAAGAAAAGAATCTAATTTTTAATCATCTATATATATATTTCTCTCGTGTAGCATGACAAACTCGGATATTTCTTTATCTATTGGCAACATTATAGTTATTATTGATTTTGTTAGGTTGTCTTAAATAATAATTTAAGTAGTGTTGAATAAATTATACGTGAAGCATTTATTTAGAATAGTTTTGTTATTCTATAGAATTAAAAACTCATTAAATTATTTAGATTTGTTTTTGATCTTTTTTAAAATGTCTAGAAAGTTTAAATATAAACAGAACCATCATGCTTCATACCAATTATTGGTGACAAAGTTTGCCTTTATTGAGCAAAAGAATATATATAGAGAGATATATGTAATATAAAACGCTTAAACTAATCTTTTTATGTTATTCCTTTATTTAAATCTTCTTCATTTATTATTCAAAATTAAATGCCTTCTCACACTTTAACATCCACAACCTGTCTTTTAATCTATTTTTAGTTTAATATGCATAAATTAACATTTTCGATTTTTCCTGAACCGTGAGAAAGACTTTTTACCTCGACCAATTTAATAGACCAATTTTAATTACACAGATTACCCTTATTCCCTAAGACATAACATATAACAGATTTTTTTTCCCAAGATTTTTCCGAATTTTTATCCGGGGCTACTTTGATATATGTGTCACTTGGATATTCATTCTCTGATTATGAAGGTTAAATAAAATTAATTTACTTCTCTTTTTAAATTCCATGCCTGTTTGTCCTGCTCACCCATCATTTTACAGATATATATATAAAGAAAAATAATAATAAAAATAACAAGAAACCACAAAAAAAAATTTCCGAAAAAAGGAGAAATTTTTTTAAATAATCGGTATACTAAAGGATATAATCTTTTCATCAGCTCACACGATTATATCCGCAAAAAATAGCTCTTTTTTGCGGATATAATCGTGTTAGCTGACGTAAAGATTATATATTTCATTTTCTGTATTTTTTAAAATTTTTTAGCCTTTTTCGGAATTTTTCCCCCGGTTTCTTGTTTTTTTTTATTATTATTTTTCTACTCTCCTTTTTTCATTGTTCTGTAATTTTCCTCAGGTTTTCTCTATATTTTGAACTTATTTTATGAGTTCCATTTACTTGCAGCTTATGCGCAATAAATAAAACTTACTGTTTTTCTTAATTTTCTTCGGGTTTTTTTGTATTTATTTATTATGCTATATACATTCACACACATATATATATATATATATATTAATAATAGGAAATTAAACTTACCATAAACTGTTATTGTATATTTCAATTTATATAAACCAATAGGTAAGGATCGTTTGGAAATTCTCAATGCTGAGCAATTGTGAGTTTTCAAATCACTGATATCTATTTCTTCTTCTTCACCATTTTCATTTATTTGATAAGCACTCCACAACTGAGAGGCTAAATAAGATTTGCTACTTCTAAAAATGGCTGTAGTTTCACACCTAAATGAATGGCCTCTAAAATGCTATAAGAAAAAGTTAAATATCATTGATTTAGAAATATGTGAGTCCCAAAATTAAGTAATGTATAAAAGAAAAGAGGAATCAAATATTATGTAAGAACCTAAATCGGCAGACAGGGTTTTTTATTCTATTTACTTAATTTTTTTTTGTTTTTTGCTGACCAGTGATGATTTTTTTTACGTGTGAGTAGTATATCCATTGAATACATATGTAATATATTAAAACAACTTAATTAAAAAAAATTTTTCAGGGGGTGGGGTGAATTTCAAATTTGGAATTCAAATTGAATTTTGGAATTTTTTTTTAAAGAGTTCAAGAGCTTTGAACACTAAAAGAAAATATAAAAGGACAAAATTTTACAAAATGAATTAAAATGCAAATTTTACTTAATGCAAAACAACATTTTTTATTTAAATTTAATCCTAAAATTAGAATACTAGAGTAAAAATTATAAAGCAAAAACCACGGGTAGGGTTGCGGCCTTTTTATGTAAATAGTAATATAATTCAGCCCACCCCTTGTTGACTTTTTTAAATCTCGCCAAGTTGGCGAGTATTACTTGGATCAACATTGTTTTTTTTTTATTAAATAAACAATATAAATTATTATAAATTTATTAAAATATTTTTAATAAAATAAAAATAATTAATAAATAAAACCCTGAAATATCTTCCAGAAACCTAGTTTGATGAGATTTCGAAAAATCGTCGGGGGACTATTCTAAGATCCACCTTGGGAGGGGGATAGCGATTTATTTATATTGACTGATAAAAAAGAAAGAGTCCTAAATATGCTTTATAATATTTGAATGGCCCTTAACTTTTATCAGGAGCATGACTTAGTTCTTAAACCGGAACATAATTTTCTAACAATTAAAGAATTTTTAAAATTTAAATTAGAAAATTTTTAAATTACGGAATTTTTAAATTTTGTATTAAAGAATATTCTAGAAAGATACATACTTAAAAAAGATTAAGGGGGAAGGGCACGGGACATCAGAAAAAAATTCTCTGACTTTATTGAATTTCTCTGATTTTTGAACCTGATGGCATAAATTTTATTATTAAATTTTCAGTTATGCTTTATCATTATTACATAAAACTTATACATATCATTTAGGTTGGAAAAAAAATGTTTTTCTTAAAAAATCCTCATTTTTTTTGAAAAATATGAAATTTTTAGTTGCCTCAAATATACATTTATTCATTTTCCCTGACTCTGGGTATTTTAGTAAAATTTCCTGATTTTTTCAAATTAATATACAGTGGGTGATCGGTTAACGAACACTTTCACGAAAGTTTTTTGTGTTCGGATAACGAACACATATTCGGATAACGAACACTTTCAAAAAAGATTTTTTGAGTTCGGACAACGAACACATATTCGGATAATGAACAAAACGAATTCTAACGAACTCTACTCGGCCAGAAGAAAAATTAATATTAAACATTTATTATCATTTTGCATACAAAATAATATCACTGATAGGTGAAATGTTTAAAGCATACTTAGTGTTAATAATTTCTAAATGAAACTTGAATTAACAATGAATTTAAAGGTCATTCAATAATTATTATTATGAGAAGCTGAAGGAGTAACGAAAATCACATCTGCAACGCAAAGAAGTGCCATCCATGATAAAATGGAGAAGTTAATTTAGTTTGGATAAATGAACGGGAAATGAAACGAGATGTAACTAGTATGCCTATCATTCAAGAGAAGGCTAGAGAAATTGAAAGAGCAAACTCCAGGTTCGTCGTCCGAGGAGTTAGAATTCAAAGCTACGGCTGACTGGTTTACAAAGTTTAAAAGAAGGTCTGGAATTAAACATGTATTAATGCGTGGTGAGTCTGCTAGTGAAGATAAAGAAGCAGCTGAGAAGTACTGTCTCAAATTTCAAGAATTCATTGAAACAGAAGGGTATCGTCCACAACAAATATTTAATTGTGATGAAACCTGTTCGTTTTGGAAGCGCATGCCAAACCGTACCTACATCACGAAAGATGAGAAAAGTGTTCTTGGGCATAAACCTATGAAAGACCGGTTGACGTTACTTTTGGGAGCTAACGCTAGTGGTGATATGAAGCTTAAACCACTTCTCGTTTATCACTCTGAGAATCCCAGAGCATTAAAAACAAATTCCATAATTAAGAGCAAATTGCCAGTAATGTGGAGATCGAATCAGAGGGCATGAGTCATGCAGTATCTTTTCAAAGAATGGCTATTTAAAGTTTGTACCCCGAGCATCAAGAACTACCTTGATGCCAATGACTTGCCGTTGAAAGCACTGCTGGTATTGGACAATGCACCAGGCCACCCAAAGGATCTTGAAGATAATTTGTTGACAGACTTTCCCTGACTGACAGTTCAGTTTTTACCTCCGAATACGACTTCTTCAGCCGATGGATCAGGAGGTTACTGCGGCTTTCAAGAAATTGTACACTCGCGCGCTGTTTCGTCGGTGTTTTGAAGCAAGCCAATTCTCCTCAACACTGACTTTAAAAAAGTTTTGGAAAGAAAAATTTGACATTCTTGAAGCTATTCGTATCATTCAAAAGGCGTGATCAGAAGTCACACAGCGACAGTTGATTTCTGCTTGGCGGAAGCTGTGTCCATCCTTCGTTCAAGGAGACGGAGGTGATCAGGGAGACACCCCTGAAATTATGAATGAAATCTTGACAACTGCTAGAGATCTGGAAGGGGAGGTGAATGAGGGTGACATAGAAGAGCTCATAATGGGACATGAAGGTGAACTGACGGCAGAAGAACTCCAAGAAATTTTGAATGAAGAACACCAAGAAACACAGCGAAATGTGTCTCCTTCTGAACAAGAGGAAACGAAAGAGGATCCATGCCAACATCTGCCATTAAAGATCTTTTGAAAAAGTGAGAGGATGTCAGAGCAATGGTCTTAGAATGGCACCCAAACCAAGCTGATGTCAGTTGGGTTGGAGATCTTTACAATGACAATGCTATTAATTACTTCCGGAACATCCTGAAAAAGAGAGAAAAGCAATCGACATTGGACCTGTTCTTCAATGCCCCATAAGCAAAAAGTGAAAAGGACTGATTAATATGTAAGACTATATGTATGTATTATTTTTAAAAAAACTTACTAAGAAATCATAAATTTTTTTAAATGTAATTTTTAGGGTCTCCAGAACGAATTAATCGATTCACATAAAAGTCTATGGTGATTCGATGATCGGTTAACGAACAATTCGGATAGCGAACATAGTCTTGGAACGGATTATGTTCGTTAACCGATCACCCACTGTAATTTCTTGATTTTTTTGCTCTGTGACCATGCTGTATAATTAAAATATCAAATGGTAGAACGCTGATTATCCAGTTCAATCGGGACCAAACCCAATCCAGACAACAAAAATTCTGGATATTTGGACAGCTTAAAAAAACAGCAATGAGAATATTTTTACGTAACTTCCCCTCATATTTTCCCAGGCTTAGGTTTTTAAATTGTAGTAGTGCCTATTATAGCATATTACAAATAGCATGCTAAAAAGTTTTAATTTTCTAAAATTTTATTAGAAACCTGTTCCTTTATTAGAAAATACTTCCCACCCACCTTGAAGCTGGGTAGAAAGAAAGCAAGATTCTTTTCGAGGTCATGGAAGATCAAAAGAACCATTTTTTGAACCCTTTCAGATATTCTGAAAATTAAAAAGTATTTTCGTTATTTTCCATTCTGAAGAAGCTGGGAAAAACACATAGTCCTTGAGTGGTCTGCATAATTGGACAATCTAATACACCAACTTTCGGATAATCAGCGCTCTACAGTATTAACATCCTATAAGTCAAATGTGAAAAAGCAATGATAGGATATAATAGCATTATACACGTAAATAGCTTTATGAAGCTTAGATGTTAGACTGGTAATAAACAATATGTGCCTATAAAACAATCAATGTAATATGAAATTATTACAAAAATGATAGGAAAATTAAGAAAAAAAGAATGAATTTTCTAAAAATACATGTTAGGAAATGAAACATAATTTTTTTTTTTAATAAAAAATTATAAAGAATCGAACTACCTCAATAGGACGTTCTTTGTCTGTAGAGTTTTTATCGATCCAAAGTAAAGGATTCTCATATTCTCCGTCAGACACAGAAATAGTTGTTTCTTTCTTGAGTCTACTAACTGAGTTAAAGACATCTACAGATGCTGGGAAATCTCCACCAAAAGCATACTCATACAAAATGCTAAAATTGGAATTCACAATCAGGAAAGGATAAACAAATTTAAAAATAATAAAAATAATTCTAAATAATGATATTTATATTTAGAAATGAAATTTAAAATTGGTAAATGAAACTTAGATTAAGTAAACGAAAAATATGTGAGGTAATTAAATTTTCAAGTCTGGTTGAATTGGGTTAAATGTAAAGTACTATGTCAAACTTAAAAGAGATCATGAGTTTAAAGTAATAAAAATAAATAACGTTACTAACTGTTTATTTTCGTTTAAAAAAGAAATAAAGAATTAGATTACTAGAGTGCTACAGAGTTCAGAAACTTAAGTTTACTTGATGAAGGACTCTATTAGGAATCTTATAATGCTAAATAAAAAAAATTAAATCAATAAATACGTTAAAGTAATAAATAAGTAAAACTAATAAATATGTAGTTAAATACTAGCAACATTATTTCGTAATCAATCAGAAAATACACCAGGGAACTGAGAATCGATGAAGAACTTAAAAATTTTTAAGAAAAAAATAATATTTAAGAACTCAAAATTAAAACCAAACACATTTTCAGGATCTTAAAAAGTTTTATGAACTTTAAAAGAATGTATCTGCATGAACCAGGACAATTAGAACAAAAAGTTCTAATGCAAAAAGAAAACCGAAAAAGAATGAGAGGCCTCAAAAGCATAGATCTATTGTAGAACATGAATCCGCCAAGAAGTTAAATTGTTAAGAATTTTTCTATCCATTAAAGTTTGCTTGTTTTGTAGAATAACTGGGTATTAAATTACTGTATTATAAAAATATTCTTCAAATCCATATCAAATTAAGTATGTTTTATTAAATAATAATAAATTATAAGAGTGTGTAAAATGGAAGGAAAAATGTCTGTATAACATAGTTAATTTAACTACAAGAAGTTTCATTGGTGACTCATTTCTATAGATTGACTCTTTTAGTCTTCTTACTTAAATTAATGCAAAAATTAAACAATAAACAGAAGAGTGGATCATGTTGATGATTTAAATTTTTAAAAGATGTGTTTACATGAATATGGTATACTCCTCTTAGGGTATTAAACTGATAATACCAGGCTGAAAATTAAAATTAATAACTTTAAAAAAATACACAGTAATAACATAATACGACGGTTTCAGAATTATGAAGGAGTCTTAAGTAAATGAAACCTTTTAGCACTAATATTGCTAAATATAACAGCAGAAAAAGTTTCTTTGAAAAGTACAAACTTATTTGAAGATTTTGATTCCATGTTGCATAAAGAAAAATTAACGAAGATTTGAGAGACATTATATTTAGCACTATAAGTAAAAAAATTAATTAAATATATTTAATATAAAAAATATAAGCAGTTTTGAAGAAGTTAAATACACAAACCTGATTGTAGAATCATCTTTCCACTCTGCCTTTTTAACATCTCTCCGTTTCCTAAAGAAATTAAAAAGAAGATAGACCCCTAAATACATGAAGGGTTATAGCTAAGATGTGCATAATGACATGAATGGATTAACCAATGAAGAATCGTGAAATTCTAAAAAAGTTGCGGCGACTCAACTTAATCATGACTGTTACGATCGAGAACTTGAACTTTACATTCGCCAAAACAATCTAAGCTGTCTCTGTAGAATGATGTACTGTGCTAATTTATATTCCTCTTCCTTATATACTTTAATATTTCGACTGCTAACGGCAACACAGGAGCGACCACGGCCGAGACTTAATACAGCTCTCACGATCAGCACACAAAAGTACGGTGATCTTAATACAGCTCTTCCGGATTCTCACGAAACAGCAATGAATCGATTGATTGATTGAATGTGGGGTTTAGTGGTACAAGGTCCAAAAAAGGACATACTGCGCCAAACACACGGTTTTAAAAACAGATTAAGAGGTTAAGTAAAGCACACGTATAAAATCAGATAAGATAGTGAAAATTCTAAAACAATGTTGTAAAGTTACATACATTAAAATCAATAAAACTGCATGTCAATAAAACGGTAAATTTACTAATCAAATGCAAATCAATAAAACAGCAAATTTACTAAAACACTAAATAGTATAAAACAATTATATACAACTTAAAATTCCAATAGCGCATAAAAATGCAAAGATGTTAGGATGGTGATTTTTATCTAACAAGTCTTTTATATATAAAATCGTGCTTCCAAAGAAGGTAAGGCGTTGTTGGTTAAAACATGGGCAAGCGATTAAAATATGATGAATTGAAAGTGAAACGTTACAAGCATCGCATCGAGGAGGCGGTTCTCCGAACAGCAAGTGAAGATGAGTCAGCCGAGTAAACAGCAATGAATCAACTAGTGGTATCCATTCATCGAATTCTATCACAGCTATAATTCTGGTGCGGGAGTACTGTAGTGTATCTACCACTAACAAAAATACAATTCCAACATCACTAGTATATAAGGTATGTTAACTTGATTATATGTTGGGGTACCAATTCATAGATGAAGGTTGACATGGTCGATGCCTCACAAATACATACTAAAACATGAGTACTGAATTGATCTTGGGCTGCAGGAATCAGAAAGGCTCGTTTCATACATCTTTTTGTGAGTCGTAAAGGGAGAATCACATGATCAAGGTTCTAATCTTTTAATAGAGTTAATTGAAGGATCATGCAGCACGACAGTGATGAAGGTGGAAGTTTCAATGGGTTCAAATTGTAACAAATGATATTGTCCTAAGTTCAGACATTCCCATACCCAAGTTTTTTGTAAAGACATGTAATAAATTAGTGCTTCTATATATTTTCAGGGTATCTATGTGCAACATTTTGGATTTTCAAATTCATGACTTTTCACGGCTAATTCCTAGAATTTTTCATGACTTAACAAAGTTACTATTTTCTCCCACAAAAACACAACAATAAATTTAGAAAAGCATTATAATAACATTAATTGAAATGATAGGTATAACCAAAACTTTGCATCTTCATACTTATAGATTTTAAATTTAAAAAACAGACCAAAGAAAGAGTTGAAGCAAAAAAATAGCTGAAAAAAATACAAAAGCAAATAAATTCTTTTCCCCTTTCTCTGCAGAATTATACTATAATGATACTTTTCTTGTTCATCGGAAAGGAAAGAAATACTCCTGATTCTTCTGTTCTCATTTCAGAATTAAAAAAAATCAACAATGACAGGCTTGCTTCAGCTAGAATTTTAAAGTGATAAAATAAAAATAATAACAAAAATTCTGAAATCACAGAAGTTTAAAAGATAATTCACTCCAGAAATGATGTGTTTTCCTTCATTTTTTGAAAGAACACCATAATTTTTAAAGAACATGATAAAAACATTTTATATTTTAATAAAATATGACTGTGAGTGGAGATTTTATGACAAATTCAGATATTCGGAACACCATGAAATTGGGGGGTGGGGGGTTGAGGTAAATTCCATTTTAAAAATTATATTTCTATAACATTGAATTTCTATAACATATACCTATAACATATATTTCCATAACATAAAATTATATAACATGATTTTTTTTAAAAAAAACTAGTTAAAATCATGACATTTCATGACAAATTTTGTTCAATACCAAAATTCATGACTTCTCATGCCTTTCCAGGTGCCCAGATACCTTATATTTTCTTTAAATAGTTACACGTAAATTTTATTAAAAAATCCGCAAAATTTTGACCTGCAATGATTTTCTACATTTCCTCTAAGTAAATATTAACACATGAAAAATTATAAATGAATGGTGAAAAAGTAAATTAAAACTAAACAAGATTTAGTGTTACAAATAAAACGGTAGCAAATTTTAGGCAACAAATTTACCTTGCTGAAGACTTTTTAACGAAATTAAAGCTTCTTTCTTCATAATATAAAGTACAAATATCTTCGTTTCCAAATGCTACTAGTTTTGCCTCATCTCCTCCGTCAAACATAATGCAAGAATAGTCATCCAAGTTCGTTAAGGTTATTGTAAACTCCACAATTTCATCCACTTCAGTGGCATTTGTGCTAGCAGTGAACTCAAAATCTGATATGCTAGCGAGGATTCTTATAAGTAACGTAACTGAATTGCTCTGCTCTTTAACTTCAGAGTTCCAAGCTACAAAAGAAATTTTCCATTCTCCAATCTAAACAAAAATAAGCATAAACAAACAAATCAATATAAATCACAAAAGGCAAAATTTAATTAATAAGCAACGATAAAATAACAAACTAAATCAGATCAAATTATGGCATCATAAGACTTTAATTAGGTAATAGGTTCCAAAATTTACATCAACAAACAAAAAGATGTCATTAACTAACTATCTGCCTCATCATGCGGTAATTATTATTTTTTTTTACATTTAAAAGTAACCCTTTCTGAGACATTTTAAAATAAAAAAACATTACCTTAGAAAAAGAATAAGATATAACAGACTCGCTTGAATTTTCCTTGTAACTTTCATCTTCAAATTTTATTTCATAAACATTGACATGACCTACAAAAATATTGAAAGAAATGAAATCACCTTTTATGGAATATAAACATCATTCTCATTTGATTTACATCAATATTTTTATATTTCACAAATAATTAGGTAGATGTTTCAAGCTCTTGAGATTTGACTTAAACTAAAATTATTTCTCTAATGTTTGCTTGTCCATAAATGATAAACATAATTGTAAACAAAATATTGCAAACATTAAAAAAACAGCCAAAAAAGAAGAAGTCTTCATAGCTCACAATCATTCCAGAAGAGAACTTTCTAAACTATATGTATTCGCAGCCTAAATAAGCTCAAAATATAATTTATTCCTGCTAATTTTTATTTAAAATTACCTCCTGAATCTGAATATGAGTCCTGTTTAAACTTTATCTCCCACAATTTTTTTGAGGAGTGGGAGAAGTTCCTATGTTTATCAAATTTTTTGTGGCCATGAGTAATATTTGAAGGGTAAGAAAAAAGATTTTATTATATAATAAATTTAAATAAGAACAATATTGTAATAGAAATACAATAAAATTTTCTCCCCATCTACCTCTTCAAAAGAAAGTTAACACAAAATTATAATTTTTCTTATGCAAATCAAATTTATGGTAATAAAATTATGAAAAATGATAAATAAAGGTCGAAAGGAAAAGGGGTTCTTATTTGAATTCTGGTATTTTTGCATAAGAATCAGCTGGAATGGTGTTGGGATTGGTTTTCATGCAATGCAGTGTGATTAAATCATTATTTTAATACTATAACGTAAAGTTTATTTAAAGGAGATGCAATTACATAATTTTTGATTTTCTGACTCCTTAAAATGTGCATTAAACCATTTTAACCAAAAGCAATTTTTTGTCTCTGAAAGAAAATCATTTTCATCATATATTAAGATCTGAATGATTATATAATTTCAATTTAATTTGCATGCTTTGCAGATCTTTTAGCTCACTTTCAAATTGAAAATTATTTATGTCTCAAACTAAAAGTAACAGTATAAATTAATAAAATTGTTATCAATTTATGTAGCTACCATTAGTATGAGTCATAAATAGTAACACTTGCTCATAAATTAATAACTTTTATTTGTAAAATATTTTCGAATTTCAGAAAATCAATATTATTACAAAGACATCTTTAAGCAACAAATAGTTTTTCAGGCTATAAATAATTACCGGTTATGTTATTTTCGAAATAAATTGTACAATCTAAAGGAGCGTCAGTTTTGCCCCTTCCTTTCAGTTCAATTTTATCCACAGGATATGAGCCAGATGCAACATAAAAAGGAGTAACAGATAAATTACCCAGCCCTTCATATACATTGACCTGAAATGAAAGTTTTCTTTAATTGAAAGAATAAAAAAATATTTATTTTTTTTTAAAATCACTTTTAACAGTGACAAGTTATTCATCATTAGTAAGGGATTGAGATATAAAAAAAATATTTTTAATTTACTGAAATGCACAGGTTAATTTTCATTTAATAAATTAGGATTGGAATAATTGAGTATTAACTGGATTGAGATTAATTTAACTTAATCCAATTTAAATTACTAGTAAAAATAAATAAATCATTATTTTGCTAATAGTAGCAATTATTAATTTATACAAATGTTTGCTTAAATATGAATTAAATTGGCTTAAATATACTAATTATCAATAATTAATTCTTGGTAAAAACTGTTAATGTTGTAAAATTTTGTTTATTTTAAGAACCTTACACCAAAGTTCTTATAATTATTGCTTAAATAATACAAATGACAGTTAATTTGAATTTTGGATAATTTGAGATAAATTTTCATTCTTAGTTGAGCTTAAATTAAAAGGGATCAAACACATAACTTATAACACAGAATAATATTTTCAAATAATATATTTAAATTGAATACATTAAAAATATTTTCAATTAAAACCTTTAATAATTACTAAATATATGTTCAATACACATTAAACAAGATTCAAAATACAACAGAAAATGATATTCATAAAGAAATATTATTTTCCCATGAAAATAAAACTTTTAATTTAAAACTAATAAAACAAAAAAAAAATTAATAATTTAGAAAAGTTAAGTTTCAATTCTAAATTTATATATTAATATGAAAAAAGCAAATTTTCTCTGAAATTAAAATAACATAAAAAAATTACTCTACTTTTACACATTTTCTTAGAAAAGAGAGACATTAGATATAAAGAATAATTTGCATTTTAAATTAAGAAACAATTCTATGCTTAGAAGTAAAAAAATAAAGCAAGAATCAAAAATATTTTGATAATTATTTTACCGCAATTTCAAAAGCCTCCCAATCCAAATGATTTGAAATATTGACGGACACAGTGAAATTCCCTCCATTTTCATAACAATGAGAAAAATATGTCTTCCATTCATTCGATGATTCAGACTCTATGTCAACTGCATCTTCGACAACATTATCTCCATATTCAACCACAAATGATGCAGGAACTGGTAAATTACTTCCAAAATATTTCAACTCAAACTGAATGTCTCCTAAAGAAACAAAAATAAAATTATCAGTTTAATATGAAGATAAAAAAGAACAATTATAAATTATGAGAGTAATTTTTTGTGATATTAAATTTTATTAAAACCAATGTTTAAAATAGCAAATAGTAATTTTTTCCCCTTTAAACCTGTATGTGTTTTGGTGTCATAATGGTATATATTCATTAGTAAATATAAATTGTAGGGGATAGCAGCATGATCATTAACAATAGATTTTTTGTTTTTGATCAATGGTGCTCCAGGTGCTCTCCAGGTGCACATATGAAATAACGAAATCATCAAAAACAAAAACTCTATTGTTAATGATCTTGCTGCTAGACCATATTTGTTTAACATTGGGGAATCATTAATTTTTTAAAATATTCTTTTATTTTAATATTTTACTATTAACATTTTTATCTCTTTAGTATGACACAAACTGAATTGTATTATGTCATCTCGGTCTTACCATTTTCTACCATTTATCCAACTGATGGAGGTGTACCAATATGACACCAAGACACACATTAGCTTAGAGAATTTTTTTTTTACCATTTGTGATTGAAGCATTTCATCCTGAATTTCTGTCTGAGTAATGCCTGGTTTGAATCCCTGTGCTTTATATTAGGAATTTGTATGGTTTTCAATACCCTTTTCATTATCAATGCAATTCTTATGACACAGAAATATATATTAATAAGAAGAATCAATAGATATGACACAGGATTAATTATGACACGGTGAAAAACCCTGAAAAATCGATATCAAGATAATTCATATACCATGTTTCATATTTAACATGATTTTTTGAGCTGGCATTTATAATTAAATTATCAACTAATGAAGAATGTCACACCTTTATAGTAACTAATTCAAGAAAAAACTTACTTCTTACAAGAATCGCACTATTGAATTTTAAAATCGCGCGAATATGAATCGCGATATTGAATTTTAAATTCATGTGAATATGAATCACAATATTGAATTTTAAAAACGCAAACATATACAAATTACGATATTGGATTTTTAAATTCCGATAATATGAATCAAAACGCAAAATTTTTAAATCGGGTAAATATGAATCCCACTGCGTAGTTTTTAAATCACGTATAAATACGAAAATCGATGTGTGATATTACAACCGCATGAATACGAAACGCGTCATTGAATTTTAAATTCGCGTGAACATGAATCGCGACATTGGATTTTCAAAATGCGTAGATACAAACTTACAAAACACAATGTATGATTTTTCAATCACGTGAATATGAATCACAACACGTAACCTTTAAATCAGATGAATACCAAAATTCATGTTTGATATTAAAATCGAGTGAATAAGATTCGCGATATTGGATTTTAAAAACGCAAACATACACAAATTACGATATTGGATTTTTAAATTCCGTAAATATGAATCAAAACGCAAAATTTTTAGATCGGGTAAATATGAATTCCACTGCGTAGTTTTTAAATCACGTATAAATACGAAAATCGATGTGTGATATTACAACCGCATGAATACGAAATGCGTCATTGAATTTTAAATTCGCGTGAACATGAATCGCGACATTGGATTTTCAAAATGCGTAGATACAAATTTACAAAACACAATCAGGGATGAGATTGGCCAAAAGGCAAAAAAGCTGAATTTCCACGATAGTAAATTTTACGCAAGCGCAGCCCTTTAATAATAAATTCCAGACAGTTTAAGGTAATAAATAATGTGTTGACATACAATTGCTTACTAATCTATTATTATAAAAACGACTACATTGATACTTAACATTTAGTGAAAATAAAAATTACCAATTGAAAAAATAAAGCTGGAAATTATATTTTTCCTCAGTTCACATATTACTTGAAAAACTACTTGGTTTAGCAAATTAAAACTACTGAGAATATACATTAATATTTCATTTCTTTTAATAAATACTGTTATGTGATTTATAGCAAATATATCAGTAATATTACTTTTTAAATTATATTGGGAAAAAAAAACTTTAACAATGAACCAAATCATTATGTTCATGTTATAGTCTAATCTAACTACAGCCCTTTGAAACATATCAATAACAGTGAAGTAGAAATATATAGTAACTCCTTAACATACAAAAATTGGTATTTTAGTTTGAAAAATTACATGACAATCAGCAACTGTTTAGATAATTGTTTTTTATTTGATAAGAATTTTGCATTTTATAGCATAAATAACAACAATTACAAATAAAATTTTGATAATGAGTTAACTCTTTTAACTATTAACTCTTTTTCCAACAAAAAAAAATTTAATTGAATCCCTTTTTAAGTTATTGCTTTTGTTTCCTATATCTTTTATGTTTGCTATATTTAGTCGTTAGTCCATTTTCAAACATTTTGTGACAAATCCTATTTTTTCTTCTTTGCTAGCACAGAATGTAAGTTTTGAATATATTCCCTTCCAGTTTCTCTGATGTTGTAACACTTACATAGACATACTAATAATCGTCGTTAGAAAAACAGTCACTTTTATAGTAACTAATTTTTTAAAAAAATGTACTTCTTACAAGAAGCGCGAGAGTTGATCTTAAAATTGTGTGAATATGAATAACAATTATGGATTTCGAAATCACATAAATATGAAACTAGATATACGATTTTGAAAATGAGAAAATACAAACTGGGATATAGAATTTTTAAAACGCGTAAATACAAATCCCGATTCATAATTTTTAGATCGCGTAAATACGAATCATGATGCGTAATTTTTAGATTGCATAAATAAGAATTATGATGCATAATTTTTAGAATGCGTGAATGCGAATCCCAATGCCTTATTTTAAAATCACGTATAAATGAAAATCAATGTTTGATATTATAAACAGCATGAGCAAATCAAGACATTGAATTTTAAACTTGCGGGAATACGAATCGCTTCATAGGTTTTTAAAAAGGCGTAAATACGAAGCACGACGTACAATATTCAAATCGCATGAATAAGAATCTCAACACGCAAATATGAAAAGCTATGTTTGATATTAAAATCGTGTGAATAAGAATCGAGATATTAGCAGACTTCGGGCTTGGGACCTCTAAATGGCTTGTCAGAAACAGCGTCGTTTGAACTACAAAAATCGGATCTATCTGGAGGGCGGGTAAAAAATTCGGAAAATCTTATCTGCTGCGAGTAAAAGGGGAGAAAATAGCTAAAATAAGTAAAAATGAGAGAGGATTGGTAGCTATGTAGTTTGAATTTTGTGTTTCTCTTTGAAAATGGGTGAGTTTTCTGAAAAAGCGGAATACTTATAAAAAAAAGTGAAATTTTTAGAAAAATCTGAATTTTTGATAAAAAAAGCTGAAATTCAAGAGATAAAAGTGAAAAAAGCGGAAAAATCTCATCCCTGCACAATGTATGATTTTTCAATCACGTGAATATGAATCACAACACGTAACTTTTAAATCAGATGAATACCAAAATTCATGTTTTATATTAAAATCGCGTGAATAAGAATTGCAATATTATCAGCTTCCAAAGCAACCAAAAAATCCCCCAACCAAAAAGAATCAAATTGGCGATGAATCACGTGTATGTAAACGTCTCGTTAACGGGGTGGAGGGGGGAGTTTTAAAATTTCGTCGGATTCTAAGTTATTGATTTGCAGAAGTTTGAGAATATGCTGAATTCTATGAATATTAGGGTGAAAATCACAGGGACTGCTTTTAGACCGGGAAGAATGATATGAAAAATCCAGAATTCCGAGGTACACTCAGAATACAATCACCCCTGATGACAGTTTAACAAGAAAAGGGCCAGTTCAAGACCACACAACTTGTAAAATAATTATTAGGGAATCAATAAAACTCAGTTTTGAATAATACAGAAATTTTTAAGTTGGCAAATAATGCATAAAAACATGTAATAATTACATGAACGAAATAAGTCAAGAACTTATTTTATAAGACTTAACACTCAACTTAACAACTTATAGCAGTGAGAACTATTTTAAACACTCAACAAATACAATATATTACATATTAGATGTGAAAATTTAAGTTCAATATTAAAGATACTACAGCATAAGATTCAATAGATTATTATTGAAAAAAAAATATGTGTACCAGAAAATCAACTACACAATACTGAGCTAAGAGCAAACTATTAAAGATACTTCAAAATATATATGCAGTTGGTGATATACCTGGAGGTGTAGATTTTGGAGAGTTAGAAGTTAAGGACCAATTTCTACTAATAGGCCAGAAACAATTGAAATCTTTAGAATCATATTCTGTGTTCCATAAGTTAGTTAAATTGACACCAAGACTATAACTTCCAGCTGAATTGCATGAGATATTTTTCCATAACCCTGACTCAGTTATAGGCTCTAAAATATAATAAACAAACACTGTTACCATTTTGTAAGCATAGTAATTAAAATTTCAAAACATTAAAAGAAACTAGATTTCGAAAAGGGAAAACAAAACAATAAAACAACATAAATATATAAAGTTATGTATCGAGAATAAAATCTAAAACTTTTTCATAACTAATGTATGCAAAATAAAATTTAAATTGTTCCAAAATTCGATCTTTTTTTAAAAAAAAAACCTTAGCTTTTTTTATTTTAAATATTTTACAAAGAAGTATAATGATGAATATCTTTTATTTACTATGTGAAAAAAATTAAATTGTAAACTAATTGTTATTATTAGACATTAAAAAAACCATTGTCTCTTGAAAATTGCAGGCCAAAGTCATTTTTTTAAAAGAAGAATAAGTAATTCAACAAATATACAATCTAGATAAAATTGCCAAAAATATATATACTATACAAACTTGCATACATAAAAGCACAATTTATAGCCATACCCTATTACCATTATTATTATCATAACACGCACAATTTATAAAATTAAAAAAAAAACAACAGAATAATAAGAATTAAAGAATATGAGAAGTCGATCAAATAAATCAATTTAACTAAATTAACAACACCAAGCTGGTACTATTATAACTGGAATAAAATATTTGAAGAAAATGTAAATAATATATAATGGACTAGGACTCCATTGAAGCAGCACACAAACAATTGAAGAATACAATAAAATAAAGAATATGATAAAATGAAGAACGAAATAAAAGGATGGAAGCTACCATGCATGTCAGTGCATTCTATCCTTTTAATGCATTCTTCATTTAATTAATTTTGTGTGTGTTTTGGTGGCGTGTGCTATTTCAGTGAATGTTTGATCCGATACATCTTATTTACATTTTCTTTAAAAAATTTTACCCTACGCCAGACTTGGGTATGTCCACCATTAGTCTATGACAGGCAGCCGAATACAGTTCATAAACACGAATAAAATGATTAAAATTCTTTACAGAATTTACAGCTAGTACGTCAGTAAGTCCAGGACTTAAGTGGTTAATGCTCATGTCAGAACCAGTCAGGCGGAGTGGGCGAATCGGACAGTCCGCCAATTCAATTTTATGAAGGTGCTTCCTAAGGTAATCATGTCCGGTCAGTATCCTGAAGTTAGCCATACCCACCCAGCTGGGCAGATCATATGGTATGGGATTATCCAGCAAGGAATCCCAGATCTTCCCACTGGATAGATTGGTAATAATTTCATGATATCTGTAATAATTCTTTTAATACTATGGTAACTGGCAGGGATATCTGGCTGAGGAAGGTTAGATCAAAACTTAGCAAGCAAATCAGAAAATTCTATTTCTAACAGGCATAATTGAAGAGATAGCCCTGATGGTGGTATGTGAATCAATAAAAATCGTAATGTTTTGTTCCTCTCTTTCGGCGATCTGAGTTAATGCCATGTGAACAGCATCCACTTAAATTTGTACAACGCTTACCAACGGCTCAGCTGAGGTTAAAATACTTGGAGTAAACACTAGCATTTGTATGAGCCGCAGTAGCTGAACCGTCAGTGTACACATGTAGACAGTGCTGTTCAGGGAAAAAAAAAAAAATTTAATATATATTCAGAGTTCTCCCTAGGAATAAAAAAGGAAGCTTCCTCACAGAAAAGGGCACTGATTTAACACCGTAAAAATTTATAAAAATGCCTAATATTTTGTATTAACTGAATTTGATCCTGAGCAATTTTTAAATTATCCTCTTATACTATTCTATGTACATATTTCAAAAAGTAGTTCTCCCATATTTTCAAAACAAGAGAAAAATCCATAATTTATAAAAAATAATTAAAAGGATGATAAAAACAATATCCAAGCATAAATTTTTTTCAAAAAAGTAAAAGAAAAAAAAAAACAATTTTGATTCATAAACCTAATCATTTTCTTTTTTTTAATAAACCTAATCATTTGAAAGCTTTTTTTCTATAATTTAAACTGAAAATTATGAAAAATTAAACATTTAAAGCAGCATTTTTAAAAAAAAAAATTTTTTTTTTTAAAAAATTAGGTTAATTAATATACCTCTTGAAAAAAAGAGAAACTTATACAAATTAAAACAGTTGTGAATAATCCTAAAAAAGTAAATATTTGTAATAGTATAATCAGAATTAAACCCATAAACACAGATAATTTTATCAATTATTACTTAAACAGTGCCTTATTATGTTTTTTTTTTTTAAAGTGGAATATGAGTAAAAAGGCTATGTTTTTAATGAATGGCAGCCTATTTTTACAAAAAGGGTGCATTTATAGGGAACAAAGGGCAGATAGAGCGGGCCCCCTATCTAAAAACGCTAAGGGAGAACACTGCAGACATATAAATTGCCAAGAAAAAAGCAGATTTTTTCAATTCAGCATGTAAATTTAATATTTAGAAAATTTGGAGACATTAACTTACCATTTAAAAATTGGTACTCTGTTGCATCATAATAGATCCAATAAGCATCGATGTTGCTTCCAATATAATACAGAAGAATAGTTACATTTTCTCCCACTAGAACATCCTCATAACTGATTGTCAAAGAAAGATTAGTAATTGGAATTTGAACCGAAATATCCTTATTCTCCAGGTCATTAGAAAACAAATTTTCTACAATCACAGATACCGAATATGTTCCAGTCTGAAAATTATTGTAAAACATATATAATATTGAACACATTATTTAACTTTTGAGAGTAACAAGTTAAATTATATTTCAAAAAATAAAAAGTATTGTTAGTTTAATAGCTACATTGTATTATTACAAAAAAAAATAATGTGCTGCAAAATACATACAAGGATTTTTTACATAAATTATGTATATTTTTCCGATTGAATAATAATATATCATTGTATCTATGAAATATTATTTTTCTTCCAATGCTCACCTGGAGAATGAGCTTTTGTCAATTTAGGCATCTGAAGGGCAGATTTGTAGGCCACTCTTTCAGGGGCACTATATTAGGAGGGCCAACGTTACTCTCACAGTAAGGACCGATAGTACAAAGAATGAAAGAACATCCATACCTTGCTCGGGATTCAAACCCAGAACCTTTCTGATGCAAGGCCAGTTCCCGGATCCTTACACAGGCCAGTCGGCGACATCAGATGGTACTCAATGTATCAGTCATTTTAATGAAAGGGTTATTATAATGAGGGATCATACAAAAAAGTGTAGACTGTATATTAATCAATCATTAAGAACAATAACGCCAATGTTTTGAATATGCACAAATTTGAGATGGTATGAAACAAAAAGAGTTTAGTCACATGTATAGCAATATCAACGTTTACTATATTTACTAGTTTTTGAATAGTAATTAGATTAAATGTTTTAATTGAGGATATTAGACAATTGAGGAGACTGTAGTATTGTGTAGGACAGACAGGGCGAATTGGGAAAAGAAACAACTCTAATAGTGTCCATGTAATAAGCTGTAAGAAAAATAAGATTCTTAGATTAGCTGCGGCAATGAGCCTCGGAGAATCTTCAAGTATAGGTTCCGAAAGTGGTTCCTACAGAACCTGGTGCTTTTGACTGCTGCTTGGAGTCCATAGAAAATAAAATTTAATTTAGAGGTGCGTGATCAAATTTAGGAGAAATTCAAAGCAATAACATATAAATTATATTAAAAAATCACTAAAAACATTAAAGCAATGCTCGAAAAACAATTTTACAATACTCACATCATTGTACGTAATTGGCATGTGCAACTCCTCTTCCTCAACGATTATCACTCTTAGGTGATGTAAAACTCCTAAATACTCATCCTCCTCATCCTTCAATCTATCTGCAATCTCTTCGGAAGTACAATTTCTGTAAGAGAGTCGAAAATTGCCAACAGACTTGAAGCCAAATATGTATCCTGGTAATATCTCTGGTCCAATAGTGTCAGGATATAATTTATGAGTAAAACCAGAATCAGGGACATCAACATCAAGTTCATGAACAACCTCGTAATTTGAGTGGAAAGACAAGTTGGTTGCACACGAAGGCAAAGAGTCAGGATCCACACACCGTGAGATGAGGGAGCAGAGAGAAGATCCCTCATCGCAACTTCGGATGTTCCAAGAGTTGCAGGATGATCCACAATCTAAAGAATCTTCACAATAATCTCCAGAGTCACATGTTGGTTTTAAGACCTGTGCAAAGAAGATATTTTTTTTAAAAAAATTTGATTATTTAAAACTTGAAAGATAATAATTTTTTTTTTTTAAATAGTAGAACTCCAGCATGAATTAGTGAGATCTAGACACAATCTGGATAATTGAATACTTAGGCACTTTTGACTTTTAAGTTAAACAGGCAAATAAATTAATTCACAGGGAGGATGGAATTTAAATATCATGAAATGTTTAAAGCATATAAACACTATATGCTTTCAATTTTATAATAATTTTGAACTTACTGATGATTTCTTATCACTTAAAATCTATTTCACGATGTGCCGCATCATGAAATATAACTTTATATTATCTCTCCATTTTTCTAAAAACTGAAGAACTAAGAAGAAGTTCTGTTGGATAACTAGAGTTTAAATAATTTGAGTTCTACTGTTATTATTATTTCGTTAAAGAAAGTACCTGATTGCTTACTTGGAATTTTATTTGTATAAATGTAATAATGCAGTAGAACCATTTTTATTTCACAAAATAACTGGTGACTAGCCAACAAGCACATAGTTTATCTTAGAGTCTGTGAAAAAGAAATGGATTTTCAAAAAGAAGTCCTGTACCAATGACCATACTGACAGTACTTACATTGTTACATGTTACTTTAACTTGTTTCCTAAAAAGAAGAAATCACTTACTAACATTTGTTTCAAAATTGGTGAAAAGATTCTTCACGCTGTAGACCCTTCCTGGTGATGCTAAAGGTAACATACAATTTCCACAATGCAGGCAAGAGTTATATAAGACGCTGATGTCTGCATTTAGCAACATTAAAATTTTTAAACGTGTATCTTTTTCGTATCAGTGGTAAATAAGTAGTTATCACTATAAAAGTTTGAACTCTTGTATAAGAATTGACGTTGCATCATTTCGGTTTCAAAATACAGAAAGAAAAAAAAAGTAATTTCTTAACTTATAAACTTAATAAAAATGTTTGAGAATAAATAGCAAAAAGTTAAGTACTCTAGCAACAACCAATTGTCATCCAAAAAAATTATAGAAGTTAAGGCTCCACAATCTAAAAACCAACAGCATTGTAGTCAATCACTTTTTGGTACCCCCATCTGTCTTAAGCTGAATGGGTTTCAAGGTGCCACTAGGCATACAGAACTGTGGTTTTTAGAGTGAAATATTCTGCACACCCACTAGAAATTTATAGTCAATAAAACTACTTTATTGATCAAATGATTGCACATTATGCGACTAAAAGCTGTATTTACATTACAAATATGAATTAATAAATTGCAAAAATACATTACGCAATAATAAGTAAAATAAATAAATATGTAAAATAAATAAATAAATATTAATTCATTCATATTTATAATGGTTAATTCATATTTTTCTCATCGTATGACAGTTTTATATTTAATAAGCATAACAGTTTTATATATAGTAAAATTTAAAAAAAAAATTTATATAGCTTTGTGGCTGTATATTTTCAATCTACAGTAGATAAGGAAAAAAAATGAAAATGTCAAAGGAGTAACAATAAACACTAAACTATGTATAAAATTTCAGCTGCATAAAAAAATAGCAATAGACTTTTTCAGTATAATTAGGAAAGCCTTCTACAATATCTAAACAATTAAGCAATGAATGAAAAAAGGCAGAGCTTCATGCATTACGCTTAGCATTCAGAGTGAATGCACATCATAACATACGATATAATTATAAAAATGAAATAAAAATGAATCTAAAAGTTATTATTGACAATCAGTAAACAAGTTATACAAACGTAAAAAATAAATGTTCCTTTTTGTTGAGCATGAAGTTGGAAGCCTATGATGTTGCTTTTAGCTTTAACTTCTGATGTAGCTAAGAGAACAATTTTGTCAGAAAGATCTTGATCTTCAATTGAGAATGAATCAATAGGAATAGGTTGCCCAAGAGCCATATAAAATGGATCTGAAATTATAACAACAGAAATTATATAGGGTGACCCGGGGTAATTCACGATCACTCTGTTTCTGGGGTAAATAATGATCACCTAAGTTTTACTTTAAAAAAATTATTTTTTTTAAAATTTAAGACATGGACAAGAATGCTTGTACACCTTACTAAAGTATAACTACATTTACTTAATAATAATTTTTTGTTTAATCTTACAAAATAAATATCTTTTAAACTGCTTTCTGTATTTTCCATTTCAAAGATGGGTTTCAAAATGTGCACATTTCTGCAAAGTCCTTCTCTTAATAATAAATATTTTGAGTCACTTTCTTTTTCTTTGATATAAAAGTAGTGTAAGCTTTTGTTTAATTGTTTCACATCTACTGTAAACATTATAATTGATTATAGGAAACTATATCAAATGTTGAACCCTACAGATGGGGTAATTATTGATCACTGGGGTAATTCCTGATCATTGTCATTTCTTCTAATAAATAATATATAAAATAGCTTATAAATACCTAATTGTCTTTTCTTAAATAACAGTTCATATTTATTAAGTGGAGCAACTATAAAATATATTTTAACTGTCATCACAAAATTTGTTTTTAACTGTATACAAGACTGTATTCCGATTTGCACCATTTCTGGTTTATTTTACCTTGCTTCTATCTTAATTTTATGTGTGTACATCGTTAGAATAATTTTTAAGTTTATAAATTAGCCTAGTATAAATATGGTGAGAAATTATAAGCCTAAATAGGATACTAAGCTTCTAGAAAACAAAATTAATGAATTTCTTTTAATGATTGAAAATGAAAATTTCAGTGTGAGAGCTGCTGCCTGAGCTGTTGACATACCTTACTTAACTTTACACTTTCCTTTAATGAAGTTAAAAATTCCAGCAAAAGTAACCCATGTGGGAACTCTCTTATATTTCAGAAGACCATGAGGATGAGTTGGCTGATTGCCTAAAATGTATGGCACGATGCAAAGATTTTTGAAAATTTAAAATGTTAATCGTTCTTCTTGCTTTTAAATAAATCATTTTATTAGCTTCGTAAACATATCTTTTTGGTTTATTTGTTTGATCTTGATGTCTTATTTGTTAATTACCATTATATAATTATTTTTAAACAGACTCTTTACAATAAAAACTGGTGATCAGTAATTACCCCAGAAGTGATCAGGAATTACCCCAGAAATGATCAAGATCAGGGGTAATTCCTGATCACTAAAAATTTAAAATCTTTTAAATTCTTATTAGATTTTCAAACAAAAGAAGGTGGCATTGGACTCATCTCATATAGCCTCAAACTTCCAGTAAATATTAAATTTCTATTTTGAATAGTTTTTTCACAAAATAGATGTTTGCGTTTTTCGATCAGGAATTACCCCAGGTCACCCTACTATCCAAAGTAGAAGACTAAAACTAAAACACCTTTATCGAGGCATGCAGAAGTGTTAAAGATGCCTGAGATTAACTCCTCAATTAGATCTTTTAATAAAAAATGTTACTATGCGGGCTAAAAAAAAAATTTGAAGAAAAAAATTTAGAAAAGTTCAAAATTACAAAAATCTAAAGTCATACTACACTCAAATGTAACTGAAATAATTCTAAGAAAACTGGTAAAAAATATATTTATTGATATCCTTATATAAAAAAAATAGAGAAAATATTAACATTTTTATTATTTTCGTATTTTAGAATTAGTTTCAATAATAATTCCTTAATTTTTAAATGATTCCAGCTAAGCACAACTGTGTTTTGTTATTTGAAATACAGATCATCATGTAAAGTGGCTGATTATTTTTAGGTCAATTTCACTTTATTTTATTCTGCAGAATAATTATTTCGTTTCTGATTATTCGTTTTAATTATTTGGTTGACGTCATCCACTTAAATCAATTTCCATCTGCATAGTGACTGCTTATTTTCAAGTGAAACTGATAATTTTCCTATTATTTCATATCTTTGAAATTAGTTATTAGTTTCAATGATTTATACATTTTTATACCTTAATATATGTAAGCAAATATATGTGACATCATTTTCAATCCAAATCTTATCTATACAAGTAAAATGACTAATTGAGTACTGTTTAATTTTAATTCTTGAACATTGTCATGGTTACTGATTATTTTCAATTGGAAATTACATTTTTCTTATTCCTTCATATTACTGCGTTGTAATTAGGTATTATTTTAAATATTTATTTATTTTTCTTTTTTTTTAAAGAAAAAGTTTGGGCAAAAGTTTGTGTGCTATGTGTTTTCTAATCTAAATCCACATGCTTGTTTAACTTGTTTGTTTTTCCTGGGTGTGTGCAATTTAGTTAAGAGATAAATTTAAGTATTAGCATTTTGCTAAAGCCTTTCAGACCATTTTGGTTTTTTTAAGGGAATTTTTAAGCTTAACTTTCTCATGAAACAGCTTGATCCCTTCTATAAAATATTTTTTACATCAAAATTGAAACAAGGAATAAATTAACAACAAGGAATTAACAAGCACAAAAAGCACTTTATGAACGTTGGTGGCAACCTTAATGAATTGTCTTGGTTTTGGCTATATAAAATTTCAGAAAACCCATTAATAAATTAATTTATTATTTACATTCAAATATACATTATTTATCACAAGAACTTTTTTGATAATCATCAAAAGAAATAATTTAAAAAAAAAGAAACATTTTAACTTTTGTCTTGGGAAATGTCTACAATAATTTCTCATTTGTTGAGTTGAAAAGGAAAGCGGATATACTGAAAACTTGTTTTGATGATGACATTTGAGTTTTAAATCATATTAATCAATGAAGTTCGAAACACTCATAAAAATGCTGAATTTAATAGCGAATACCTGGAACATCATAATAAGAATCATCATCATCAGTATCTGTATCGGATTGAAATTTCATGGACAGAAATGACCCCCGAAAGAAAGTCAAAGTACAGTTAGTCTCAGAAGCTGGCAGCACAACAACAGGACATTTGAGTTCATAGAGGACGTAACTATCAACAACAGTAATGGTAACATCCTCAGCAGTAATCTAAAAAAAAAAAATAAAGGATAAAAAAAACTGAAAAATAATATTAAAAAAAAATACTAAACTAAACAACTTTTCAAAATAAAGTACTATGTATTAAAAAATAAATACCATCAAACATACTGTTGGGAAGGGGAAGCTTGGACTCTATATTTAATGGTTTTAATACTAAAACTATTTCAACCCATTGCTCTAGAAAAATTTATAAGTAGGAATAATATAGCAAGATAGGAAAAAAAAATTAAAAAACATGAGAAATTAAAAAAAAAAATTTTTATAGAAAAAATTTTCTTGTATCCAATACATAATATTTTCATATATAAAATTATATAAATGTCTATAAAAATGATATCAACTGATATAATTCTATGTAAAAATAAATTAACCAATTATGAATGATAAAGCTATTTTAAATAAATAAACAATTACGTTTAAATCAATATAAACAATTCTGAATATAAACAATTTAATTTTTTATCATAAAAATTAGTTAGCTTTAAAAGATGAGAAGTGGTTTGTTTATTTAAGATGCTTGTTTCTTCTACAATAACTTTTTTTTCTTCTAATTTAACTTTTCACGCTAAAAATAAATCATTAATAGTATCGTTTTTAGTGCACTTTGACAGTAACATGAGGTTATATCATCAAAAAGAGCTCGTTAAATAACAGCCTCATACAAATATTTGAATGCATTTTAATCTACTTATTTGTTTTATGAAATTTTTTGTTTTGATAATTTTTTGTGTTTCCTTATTTGACCTTTTCTGCATTTGGTGTAAATGTCTGCCTGGTTGCTGGGAGAGATTTTAATGGTCTCTCCTAAAGGCTTTCTTCAAATCAAAGTCGATGCAAAAAATTCCGTGCTTCCCAAAAGTGGTTACTACATAGAGGTGGTCTCTACATAGAGGTGGTTGCTACATACAGGTGGTCTTTCTTGGAAGTTTCACTGCAGCAATAATGTGCTGCAGTCTGTGATATGAGTACAAATGTTTGAATTGGAATAATCTGATATGTAGAAAAAAATATTGTTTTATAATTTTTCAAAGACAACAAGGCCATTTGTTAAGAAAAATTGTTAATAAAAAGTTTGCAATTCAGTTACAATAAATGTCATTGTTTATGACTAGAAAGTAGCAAAACCTGTGCTCCTCCTTTCATTTTCTCCAATGAATTTTTGAAATTCTCAGTCATTTTTTGGACATTAAAATATCTTATGCAAACGACATGGCTCAGAGAAGAGTCGAACTATAGATAAGTTAACCATAAGAGCCATGAGAGATTAAGTGTCCTCTGAGTAAGGTTCAAAATTACAAGCTACAAGATCATTGAGAGCTAAGCATTGACAATGTGAACAGGTCCTTTGTCACATATAACAAAATTAATAAAACCATTATATTTTTTGCTTAATGGAAGAAAAACCAAATTTAATGTTTGAGAAAAAAATTATATAATTGACTAAAAGTTATTCTAACTTATATCCAAGAAAAAACTAAAAACAAATTTTCAAGGAATAGAAATAATATTGCATTTCATAAATCAGTGACATTGAATAAGCAATAAAGACAGGGTATCTGCTACATTTTAGATTTTCAAATTCATGACTTTTCATGACTTAACGAAGTTACTATTTTCTCCGACAAAAACACAACAATAAATTAAAAAAAGCATTATAATAATATTCACTGAAATGATAGGTATAACCAAAACTGTTATATTCTGCATCTTCATATTTATAGATTTTAAATTTAAAAAACAGAGTAAAGAAAGAGTTGAAGCAATAAAACAGCTGAAAAAAATACAAAAGCAATTAATTATTTTTCTTTCTTTCTGCAGAATTACATTCTAAAGACACTTTTCTTGTTCATCGTAAAGGAAAGAAATACTCCTGATTTTTCTGTTCTCATTTCGGAATAAAAATTTTTGTCAGTGACTGGCTTGCTTCAGCTAAAATTTTAAATTGATAAAATAAAAAAATAAAAATAATAATAAAAACTCTGAAATCATAGAAGTTTAAAGGATAATTCACTCTCGAAATGATCCATTTTCTTTCATTTTAAAAAGAACACCATAATTTTTAAAGAACGTGATAAAAACATTTTATATTTTAATAAAACATGACTGTGAGTGGGGATCTTATTACACATTCAGACATTCGAACAATAGGGGGAGGGGTAAAATCCATTTTGAAAATTAGATTTTTCGTCGACTTAATTCCATGACTTTTTTTAAAAAAATAGTTAAAATCATGACATTTCATGACAAATTTTGTTCACATAAATTAAATTATAATAAAACATGACTGTGAGTGGGGATCTTATTACACATTCAGACATTCGAACAATAGGGGGAGGGGTAAAATCCATTTTGAAAATTAGATTTTTCGTCGACTTAATTCCATGACTTTTTTTAAAAAAATAGTTAAAATCATGACATTTCATGACAAATTTTGTTCAATACCGAAATTCATGACTTTCCAGGTGCGCGGATACCCTGTAAAGAACTTGTTTCAATATTTTTCCAAGACAATCAGCAGTTAAAGCAGTACACAATATCTTGGGCATACTATCATCTTAACAATATACTTTTGTAACATTTCTTTTTTTAAACATGTTATTAACATTCTAACAATAACATGTACAAACAAATTGAAACAAAAAAAACTATGACAGAATTTTATACAACACAAAGTCATTAAACATATTACAAAATTGTGAAGCCTAATTTGGTAGTAATACATTTCAAACCAGAAATAAAAATTACTTAACGAATTGGTTGGTAAAATGGTGACTAAATTAATTTTTTCTCGTAAAAAAAAAAAAAAAGTGCTTTGTGCAAACACTGATCTTTTAAGTAAATAAATAAATATAATAGATTCACATTTATTTTTAGTACAAATTTATGATTTCATTTTAATTTATAAATCTTATTCCCAGTGGCTGAAGAAAAGCAATTTATATTAATCTAGGTTTCAAGTGATGAAGATCAAAATGACAGTAATTTATTTAAAACAATCATGAATTATGAGAATAAATGCTTCAAAAATTTAAATAAATAATATTGTAACAAATCAATTATAAAAATATCAGCCTACCCAACTCCTACCATCTAAGCTTCGCAAAGATGCTTGAACTTTATAGTCACTGGGTACCATGTAATTCTTAGAAAAAGTATGTGTCGAGCTGTTATTCCCATTAATAGTTTGAGTAACACCATCTCCAAAATCTATTTTCATTTCCCATGAAGTGCTGGCAAGAACATCAACTGTAATTGTTGCAACGTCATCTAAAATAACAACAATAATAACTGTATTTCAAGATAGTGAAGTGTACTAGGCATCCTAAAAACAATTGATATTTGATTAAAAATAAAAAGTGATTGAAATAAGAGTTTGCTGCATTCTACTTGGAAAAGCAGACCATTCATCCTGACCAAAATACAAATTTTAGTCATTAATCTTGACCACAAATGGCATTGCTAACTGAAAAAAAAAAAAAAAAAAACCAAATAACCACTTGCATACCACTTTATCACCATATGTGACACAGTCTAAGAATAAATATTGCAAATACTTGCACCAATATCTAAAATGGGATATACTGACTTGCAGCAGAAGACATTGATTTATAGTTTATTAGTAAAACTTGATATTTTTAGACATTTAATGCTAGTTAAGTATTAAATCTCCAGCTACTATCTAGTTATTACAAGAACTTTCCCCAACTGAAAGAGGTTGTGCTGCTATGGAAACAAAAGAAAAAACATTTCTAATGAGGGAGAATTGAAAAATTGACAAGTTAGTCCTGACCTAAACCAAAGCAACTAGTAAGTGATCTATTTCTATTACCTCAATAATTGCTAGCAAGCAACTGATCAACTTTAGGATCTGAAGTAGTTCTTGTGATAGTCGAACAGTTATATGAAATACAACAAAATGCTGGAGTAATATTTTTAAAACTATTCAAAGCTTGAGGATAATATACTCTGGTTGAAAATAATTTTGTTGATTAAAAAGAACTTTTAATTTTAACTCTTTCATCGCAACAACGATGCGTTTTTGTTCTACCCTCTGAATTTCCCCACAGCACTAAAACTGAAATGTGCAAATTCCTTTAAAACTTGTTTACTTTACTTTAAAAAATAATAATCAATTGCAATCAATAACCATATTCACTGATACAAAAATAGAGCACAGCCAATATTCCTGGCAGACGAATTATCTTGTCCGTCGCAATGAAAGTTAGATATAAAGGTCATAGAAAAACCTTCTGAACTTTTTATTTCGATTTAAAAAAATAAGTAATAACTTTATGAATTAATATGATTATTCTATAATGCTATGCTGAGATGATAATAAAAATTATTATTATCTGAGATGATAATAAAAATTATTATCTGAGATGATAATAAAAATTATTATTATCTGAGATGATAATAAAAATTATTTGAAATTATAATTTATCAAATCAACAAGTTCGAAAATAGTAATCTGAGACAAACTAAAACCACTAAAATAAATAACTTTGATAATATTACCTAGATTATATGTGCTACTTTCTACAGTAATTGTTGCATTGTCAATACTTCCAAAAATATAGGATTCCATAACAAAAATTAAATCTGGATCAAAAGAACCACAAATCTCGTCAGTGTTGACGCATGAGGCTTCACACAGTGATAGATCTACTCCATCAAATTCTAGATAATAAAATGAAACAAATATCTACATTAGAGTGGCTTCAATGATTTAAATTTTAAAAAATTAAATCAGCAATTTAAATCATGAACCATTTTAAATAATTGATTTAAATCAATAAAGTAAAAAAATCAATGCTTCAATGATTTAAATCACTTAAGTAAAAAAAAAAAATAACATTAATAATAAAAAAAATAAAGATTAAAAAAAAAGATAATATGATACATTCCAAAAGAGAATTAATAGTGTAGGCAAAGAAGAATCGTCACAAAATAATAGCAAAAATTATTAACCATACTAATTATTAAGCAAGAAAAAAACTGCAGACTTTTTTTAAGTATAGATTGATTGAAAAGAAGTTAGAGTATCAGTTAAAAGTAAAGTAATCAAGAATCACTGTAAAGTATCAGCTTAAACAAAATTATGAAATATTCTAATATAAAAATCATTCAACATCCTTTCGTAAATAGGATTTTTTCCCCTTCAAATTTAGATAAGTTTTTTCAGTTCAGTTGAAAAAAGGAAAAAAAAAAGACAGTCAATTACAGATTATAAGTCAAAGCAGATGACACATTAACCACAGATATATAAGTGAATTATGTATATACAACAGAATCGTTGAACTTATTCTTCTACATTTGTTTTACATGTTAAAACACATCATCTTTAAATGAAATTGACGGGACTTAAAAAACATTTGGCAAGGAAGAATTCAAAAGTATAATATTTTGTATCAAGTAAAATATTCTCTTGGGCAAAATTTTATTCAAAGCAGATATTTGGGCTGGGCTAGGCTGGTTGGTAGGGCACATGCCCAAGAGGTCATGGGTTCGATCCCTGCCTGCCGAAGACTCCCTGTGCAGTAAATGATGACCGATGCATGTTAAATCAGTTGAGTCACTAAGTCCTCAATGCTCCCTTGTCTTCTGGATTGGTTAAAAATTACAAGGCTATGGAGTTGAACATTAGTAGTCGTAGAACAGCCGACCCAAAAACTGGGTCGGCTATTCAAAGAGGGATATAAATGTATTTTTTTTAAAAAATTAAAAAGCAGATATTTAGTATTTATAGTTTTAAATTATCCATTAAAGTTTTTACACATAAAATCCACAACAATACATAAATTGGGGAGAAGAACACAGTTTTCAGTAGTATAAATTTTTAAAAGTAAGAATAATGAAAAATTTACCTGATGTATCATTTCCACAAATGCAATACAAACCAAAAACTAAACCAGCAAAGTCATAGAATGATTCAGCGCATAAGAATCTACATGAATCTTGAGATAGGTCATCAGGAAAATAATTTCCAGGAGATTCTCGAAAATGCAAAGAATTATAGTTTTGTCGCATACATGTTGGGAAAGCTAGGCAGCAACAATAAAACAAAATAATGAAAAAGAAATTATTATTTGCAAATATTACTTAAAAGAAGAAAGAATAATTTTGTTTCCTTTACTGCAAATAGCTAATCATAGTTAATTCAAAAGATAAATTATAAAACCAATTATAATAGGATATCAATTATCAGGTCTAGTGAAGTGAGAAGGAAGGCTGTTAAACAAAATTCCTCTTTCTAGCCTTTCTCTCATTTACAGAAAACTCCTGATTATCCACGCTTCACTTTATTTCACAATGATAAACAATATAGCATTTAGATTTGAAAATAAATTCATAGAGATGGAACCATTTTAAGAGTTTTGAGAACATTTGTGGCAACAATTTTACCTCGGCCCCAGTTGTTCCAAAATTGTCTCGATATGGGTCCTACAAGAACATGCACAGAGAGACCAATATTGGGATGTCTAGATTTTTTAATATTGGTCCTAGAATGGTCTAGATAGGGCTACATTGGCTAAATGATGGATACAAAATATCAGGCGAGTCTGACAATTCTATGTAAAACCGATATTTGTTATAAAGTGGCCGTACAACATCGGGTGAATCGGAAAATTCTATAAAGGGCCAATATCGGAAAAATATAGGCGCTTTGAACCCGTACTGAGTCAAGATTCATGAATATTTGCCCAAGTTATTTTGCTGCTAGTGATACTAGCATAACATTCATGTTCCAGGGGTCTGTCTAGGTTTTTCTACGAGGTACCTATTTTGTGAAAATTTAGACATAATTTGTGACAATTAAAAATTATATTGAAAAATCAACACAAAAATATGGTAAAAATATAAATTTATCGTTTCTTACGAGACTCAAGAATAAAATTTTAAGATAAAGTATTTTGTGAAGGTCCCACTGAACGGTAGTAAATTTGGTTTGGACAGACCCCTGTGTTCACAATGAATCAAATAATGGGTCTACATATTAGCATTGCAGCTTCAAGTGCAATATTTAAGTAAAAATGACCATTGAAAAGGTGGCGAGGCATTCATAAAAAACAAGACATGAATTATGATTTACAATTGTCGAACTACAAAAGCAGAATGAAGTTCAAATTTCAATGAATAGATTCAGCACCCATCAAAGAAGTTTCTTCTTCTGGATTGTTTGTTATTATTCAAAGCAATGATATATTGATATCAAGTAAAGAAATTTAGTTCTTCCCAACTTGCTTTCATATGATGAATTATATTCAGTCATTTATTTCGTCAACAAGTAACACATTCTTAAAACTCTTTTCAGTTATAAAATTAATAACTAACGAATGAGGATGGTCCCCACACAACATTTATACCCCTGAAAGAAAAAGAATGAAACAGGGTCTTGAAATATTTATAGGCCATTAGCATGATTTCAAAATCGTAGTCAGTTATTTATTTTTAGTTTTGTTACTGATAAGAGTTTCTAAAAATCATGTATGCCCAGTAACTCTTTATAAGAACTAATTCACGTGTTTCGAACATTGTTTCGTGCCTTCTTTTTCCATTAGCGTATGAACCCCCCAAGTTAAAAGTCTGCTTGTGCCTGTTTTATTTCAGCCTCTTGCTTTCCAAAACTAAGAAACAAAAAGTTGGCAGGCTTTTTTCATACTGAAATTTTTAAAAAAAATTTATAAGAAAACTGCTAACAGTAGATATTGAAATGTATAATTTATATTTAAAAAAAATTTGACGATGAGTGTCAAATAATAAATATTGAAATATAATAGATATTGTAGTGAAATATGCCTTTTTTGAACAATTAAAAGATTTAAAAAATAAAAAAGCTGTGTAAGTACAATGAGTTATGAAATTCATTAAAAAAGCATAATTTGGAAACTTATTGTTATTACGACTTATCTAATATAATAATGAGCCCAAAAATGCAATAGCTACTTACCTTCACTGGTATGAACCTAAAAAATAAATGGAAATATTCAGGTTATAAAATTAAAATCAATTTTGTTCAATTTTTGAAAACATGGCATGTGATTAAAATTACTAAAACTTTTAAAAATTATCAATATTGAGCAGATCAACTACAAAAAACATTTTTCCTTTTTTGTTATCCTTCAACTTATTAGGCCATAAACGGGGTTCGATATAAGGTATACTTCAATATTTTTGGCAAAAGAATCTTCAAACAGATGTTTTAAATGTTAAGCAATTTAAATTAAACCAATATAATATAACTTGGCAAATTGAACTTTTTTGATGCAATTTAACATTATTTCTTGCAAATACTGGAATAAATAATATTCACTTTATTTATTATATTAAAAATGTTCACACAAATTAAGAAAGTATAGTTCTAACAATATATTGTTTTATTACGTATTCCACATTGAATTGAAATGTAAAGAAAATAAAAGTTTTCAGTTTTTTTTTTTTTAAATTCAGAATAAAAAATTTGAAATTTATACTTGGAAAAATCAATTGTATTTGGTAAAGAGCGAATGAATTTTTTTTTTCTTACATATGTGCAGTTTTTAAGAAATATTGAAAAATATTTTTAGGAAAAAAGTAAACTGAGTCAAAATTTATTAAAAAATAATAATTTATTAACCAAGATATGAAATTTACATTTTTAAAAAATATTTAATGTACACTACACAAGCACAATACATAAAGCTTAAAATTAAACTTAACACATAATGTTAAGAATTTTCAAATCAGTTTAATTCTCTATAACCAATATTAATTTACAAAAATCTTACATATAAAATAATACCAAAAAATTAAAGAAAACTAAGCTTACGAAGGGGCACACAGAAATTTTCCTAAGAGGGTGAAACTAGGGAAAATACTCATTCAAATGCTTAAAAAATAGTTTATACACGTTTTTTTTCTTCATATTTCTGAAAAACATTTTAACAAGTCAGCGTCAAATATATTCACAAGCAAATTCAATTTAATTTTCAATTATTTTTTAATTTACAATATTAGGACAAAATTCAAAATTGTAATAACAGTTAAATTTTAAGACATACTTGAGATTGTCTTATAAGAAGAAATAAAAGGAAAATTGGAAATTTTATAATCTAAAAAATTAATAACAGCTAAAAAAATTTTTTTTAAAAAATTTGTTGTATTTTTAGGAGGATACAAATGAACCTTCCTTGTGGGTGCCCATAAAACTTAAGAGGAGTTAAGAAAATTTGTCACGAGATATGAATATATTTTATATATTTATATGTTATATAATTTATATATGTAATACATTTTATATGTTACATATTTTATTAAAAATAAATTTTCATATTTATTTAACGAAGATACATTTCATGAAAAGTCATTACAGTAAAAAAGAAGAAAGAAATTTGTAGTTAACATCATTACATAAAAAGAAAAAATATGTTCTCTAATAGTTATTTTTTAAATGTAAGCATATAATATCAGTACTCAAATTTAAAGGTTATCCATTGGTCTGAGACAACTCAAATTTGCTTAAGACCACAATAAAATAATTATCAATGGTTTCCCAGACCTGCATTTGATATTAAGGAATACTAAATAGTTGCTGTTTTCTTTCTTCTGTACTTTAGCCTGAACTGCGGAAACCATGCTTACATAATATTTGAACGGCCCTAAACTATCAAAAATATGCTTACGTAATCATTGCAGAAAATTTTAAGTGAAAAATACAGGTCAGAACACTCCTTTCATGATTTAATATTTTGGAGAATTATCACATTGCTAGCTAGATTTTAAGACTTATAATTTTTAATTTAAAGAGTCTTAAAAAATACTTATTTTGAATTTGCTTCAAATTTTGCACAACTTTTGTAAATATTAATGCAAACATCGACAATATTACTACAATATAATTCATTAACAAAGCATCTATATGTCTTATTTTTTTTAAAAAAAAATTGTGAATGTTCAGTATATTTTCTAATGTATGACATTCAAACATTTAATTTTGCTAACATTTAAATTAACTTAATGTATTTAAATTAATATTCAATTTGTTACAAGTTCTCAACATTTTTCAACAATGTTTGTTTTCTTATCAAAAAGATTTAACTTTTTTTTTAAATTAACCAAATATGTAAATAAAAAATTATTTTTCGATATAAATTCTGAAAAAAAAAAAGGTGAAAGGTGTTTACACTAGTTAAAAAATTGCGAGAGGATGCCATTACATTAAAAGTATAGTAATAAAATAAATTAAAAGTGATAATAAAAGTTTGGCAGTATGTAAAATTTGGCATTGTTGGCGTAAAACAAACTTTCCCTTCACGTATAATAAAACAAAATTTACAAATTATTACATACTGAAAACAATTATTATAAAAATATAGACTTCTTAAAAGATTAAACTAAAAAAATTAAAAGAATTACTTAAGATTAAATTTGTAAAAATTAAGTATTAAATTTGTATAAACTATTTTACACTGAAATAAATAACGAGGGAAATTACAAAATTTATAAAAAGGTTTTAAAATAAACATCAAATGATAGAAACAATAGCAAATGATTTAAAAGTAAATTTTAAAAAAAAAAATGCTGTATGTACATATTTCTCATTACTTTCAAGTTTAAGTGCAGAGAAAATTTAAAAAACCAATAGATCACAGTTTAATTTGGGGGTTCATTTTCAACACCCAAGACACAACATCACTTAATTTTTTCATTTTAAAATAATCAGCAATATTAAGAAAAGTTTTCAAAGTTTGTCCAAAATCATCTATAGGCAGAAGCGTACTAAAACGTCCGGCACAGGAACAAAACCTCGACATGTTTCTATCTTTAACCATCCTGCATTTCATACACTGTAAGTCTTGGATAACATGAGCCATAGACTTCTTCTGAATGCACTCAATCATCATAGACTCTATTTCTTTTGTATCGTATATGGAATTGCAGATGCTGCATCTCCACACTGGGATTCCTGCAAAACCACTATTATCAACTTGCTCTCGGCATAAATCTATGTTTTCACAAGTGCTGCATGTTTTGCAAATTACTTCAGTTAACACGAAGGAGAGGCATGGATCTTTCCATTCCGCTTCATCGCTGAATTCTTTCACTCCGACGATCCTCAAGAGGTCCCTGCGAACTTTAAGAACAACATCACTCAATTTGTTGTCTAAAGACAACACTTTACAAACAGCTTTAGTAAATTCCAAAGCAGGACTAGTCATTTTCAAGTGAGATCCAGGCAAAACTGGAAAGACATTCTCTCCATTAGGACCTAATTCAGAAGGAAACTTCTTTTTGATTTTTTCAACTAATATATACAATGTATGAGCAAGATCACTTCTAACATACTTGGCTAAATCATCTGTGAAGTTCTCATAATTATCTTCAGTTTCAAGAGGCTGACTAGGCTCATCAGGATTCACAATTTCTTCCGAGTGTTTTTGATAATAATCAAACGCTGTTTGAATATAATTGTCAAGAACATCGTAGAAAGTGTCTTTTATGTTAGCAACTGCAGGCAAAAACTTAGCTAAATTGAATCGTAAAGGCAATTCCCGGTTGTCATTTTCATCTTGTTCACCCTGATCACCGCCATTGAGATTGTCTAAATTTTTTACTTTAACTCCACCATAATTTACAGTATCCAGCCATAATAAATATTCCCAACAGGTTTCCACTTCTAATTTCACACCGTGGAAAAGTTCTTTGTTGCGAATACATTCATTTACATATCTGGCATAAGACACAGCATCAATAACAGACTTACGCTTTGTACAAATGATAATTCTAGTACAGGATGCATAGATAACAATAGCTCCTAGTTTTTGATATTCAAACAAAAGTTGGGTGAACATTTTCTTCATCAGGTTACTAAGAATTTGTTTAATTGCTGGCTCATATAAAAGTGACTGAGGGGATCGAAGCCAACGATATAAGTTGACTATTTGATTGTCAGCAAATACATTCCTGTAATGAAGTACTTCACGTACCCACCCAACAACCATACCTCGCAGCACACGAAAAGCTCCGGCACATAGAGCACTTTCATCGTAAATTCCAACGTTTGATGTAGCCCCACTACCGGACATCATTTCAGCTAATGAGGAAGATGTACCAGTATCAAAAGCAATGCTGGCACTAGTTCCTTCCAGTTCAACCAAATTCTGAGCTTGTAGAACAGTTGAAACTGCCATGGTATCAAGGAGAATTTCCACACTCACATTGGGATAAACACCGGGATTACAAACCTCTGCAATGACAGTTTCAGATTCAGCTAACAGACGATTATCATCAGCTTCTTTACCGCCCAAATCGGGACGCTCAGTTGGCGAGCACCACAGAATGAAATTTTGCTTATGTAACTGCCGAGCGAAAAAGACATCAGTGGCAAATAAGGAGGCATCTTGTGGCAAATTACCGACAGGTACATGGAAATAACGGCATTGCTCAAGTAACACTGCAATTGCAGAATCAACATTCATAAAGTGTCCCATCATAGTTTTTGATCCAATTCTTTGCCAATCCATAACTTGATAAAGTGTATCATTGTCGTGAATATGAAGTGATATCAGAGGAAATTCAGTAAAACTTGGCATTAACGAACTTATATCTTGAGAAGATATAGGCGATTGAATCACAACAGCCGTTGGTCCATGTTTCTCATCTTTGTACATCATTAAATATTTTTGCAAACCTTTATAAACAACTTTAATATCCTTTTCTGCATGAACTTCAAATGAATAGTCAGGGTCTGGAAGATATTTGCTGTCAGTTCCAGATGACAATTTGGAATTTCGTTCAGAAGCAAACAAATTGTTTAAATTTGGCATTTGATTTGTTCGAACAGTATCCAAGACATACACCACAACCTTTTTCAATGGTGGAAAAAAGAAACCAAACATGGCTTTTTGACCACTTGAATGATGATATAAATACAAAAGTTTCAAAGTACCTGGTTCTATGTAATTATATTGAGCAACTGATCTCAACTCTAAGTGTTTCAGATTATAAATGTCATTATCAGATGCTGCATATTGTTTCACAAATTTACGATTCACTGTGCATATACAGCCAAGCTCCACCAATGCTCGAAAAATAAGGGGAACTTGGGTTTCATACACTCCTTCAACATGTGGCAAAGATAATTCAGCTAATATATCATTACAATGCTGTTGATATACTTCCTCTTCTATAGTATATTCATACAAATTGTGAACTGGATGAGATCTGGGAAGAATACGATTTACTTTCTTCCACAAGGCACTTTCTCCAGTTTTAGGAACACGCTGATTGACATAAAATATTCGAGGTATATTCAACTTTATACTATGTAAATCATTTTCAATTAGAACCCACAGTTTATAAATTCCATAATGACCAGTTTCAGCAACTTGAATGATTTGCCAAGGACTATCCAAAACAGTCTTTTTAGCTTTTCTCAAGAATTGACCAATTCCCGATATGTTTTTATTTCCAGTTTGTCTAAGTGGAGCAGAATTTACCACTCTTCCAGATTCAGAACTTTTGGCTTTTCTTTGAGCCAACTGAAAAGCCCACTTTTTCTTCTGATAAATATACCATGTAACAAGTTCTTCTTTAGTTTTTCCAAATTTTGGAGGTGCACCTAGGACTTCCCGCCAAGATTGGGCTAGCTCTGAATCACTAAACATATTTTTCTGTTTAGACGATTTCCCACCTTTTGCATCACGAGAAGCTTTTCTTTTATTACAAACAGGAATTACAGTTTTACTAGTTGAAGGAAGACATTGATCTTCAACATCAAGAATAGGTGATTCTTCTGCTTCCTCCGGAAAAGTCTTTTCTTTGTGAGAAAATATTTCAGTGATCTTCTTCTGTTTCAAACTATCATTTTTTTCCAATAACCGTTTGTGAAGCCAGTCAGGATGTGCAACACGTGGAACAGGGTTGGGAACTTGTTGCAAAGCAGCAGGTATAGTAATGATTTTTTGAATGGCACTACTAAACCTCTCAATGTAATATTCCCAATCTAATATAGTACGAATATCAAAATCTGCTAACCCCGGAGACTTAAGCCATTTTCTCAGGTAATGTTTTTTAATGCTTGGTTCAGCTTGAAAAATTGCCAAAGGTATTGCCCGTTCAGTAACAGGACAGCCTTCTGGTTTCTTAGAGATGATGAAACGACAACTTAGTCCAGCATCTTTCACCATTTGATCACCAAGAAATTCAGCTAATCGCTTAGCTGTGCTGATGGATGTAGATTTTTGACTACCATATTCTTCTAGCTTACGAGACATACTCCTGTTTTCAGATATCAAATCAAAGAGTTCCTTATCGGGCATATTGGATGCTTTAGAATAGAGAACATCAAGCCAATAATCAGCTACTTTTGCTACAGATGCATAACATTCAGTAAGTGTCTTTCCCTTTAAAAATGCATCAAAAACAGATGACTGAAATATTTTGATAAGCTGCAATTCACCCCTCCTTTTCACTTCAAAACCTTTGAGTTCTGCAAGGGAACCATCAAAGTTGAAAACAGCATATCGTTTTTTCAGTTTCTTTCCCTCTTCTTTCGAAGCTGGTAATACCATGGCCAAATAAGGTCCATCAACTTCAAAGAAAATAGAGTTTTCATTGCGTATTTCGTATACTCGATTCACAGGATCCACCAGTTCATGATACTGATCGTTAGTATTGTGATCTTTAACCATAACATTTAACATAGCTCCAGGGTATGAAATATGCAACTTTGGCTTTTTGGGATTGGTAGTTTTGATAACAAAATTTTCTGGGAAAGAAGATGGAAGGATGCACCAAATTCCATCAGTGTCCAACTCAAGAGGTCTACCTATCTGTTCAACAATTTCTCTAGCTTTAGTAATTATGCCTGCTCCGGTGTGACACACAATACCAGCCATTTCCATACTGTACCAACGGGCTCCTCTTCTCATTACATACCCATAAAAAGAGTTTAAAATGCATTTATGAGCCAATTGCAAGGAATCATACAAAACTTCCAGAGTTTTGGATGATTTAATAGCAGATGCATCACCAGCAGCAACAGCTTCGGCCACTTTCTTCTTCGCAACTTTTAAGAGCCCTTTAAACTCATATCGACGATCTCTAAAAGCTCGAACAGTGTCAACATAGAACGAGTTTTCTTTCTGACAAATGGTGGAGTCCCGGATTTCAATTCGAGTCACATGAGTCTTTTTATAAGCTTTCCTACAGTATTCTGTTAAACGTTTTTTTTCTACAGAAGCCTGTTCTTCTTTGTTGAGTTCATGAAAAGCCACAGGCTTGCCACCTGCTTCTGAAGAAGGGAAAGTTTCAGTCTCAAGCTGTTGTTGAATACGCTGAAATTCACCTCTGGAAGCAGGCATACATTCACCACGCCAAGTCCATGGCATTATTCTTTGGCATCTAGCACCAGGTTTATTAAAGTCACAGGCTGCACAGGTTGTTTCATCAACCATAGCAGATGGCTGAAGACGATTTGTCAAAATTATGTTAGGATACATAGCACCTACATCCAAATGATAAATTAGTGGATTTTCTAACCTTGATGGACAATCTCGAAGATTACGTAACTTTTCAACAATTTCATTGGTCACTTCCTCTAAATTAAGAACTTGATCAATTGGAACATTTTCTTCCACTTCAATTGAAAATTTAAGCGTCCTTTCGACATCTTTCATCAACTTTTGAAGAGCTTCTGGCACGAGTCTGAATCTACACGGCAAATTGGCTCTAAACACGCCAGCTTCGAGAGATTCAACGTGACCACCAACATATGTCTCTTGATCTAGAACATGTCCATCTTCAGTCAGTTTGTTCAATACACTCTCTTGTTTGTTGGGGAAAATGATATTTGCGTGATAGGCTTTTACCATCAATAATGATTCACATAAAGTACCAGAACCTTTTCTTAAAACCTCATCAGGTTCCATTGGGATAATAGTACATAAAGCAAATATGAAAGGATGCACATATTTCATATACAAATAATATGTTGCTACAGCATCAGAAACTGAATAGCTGGCTAATACTTGAGGTTGCTCAGCAGCCATACGACACATGTCTTCAGGATCTAGTTCAACTGGATCATATCTTAGTTTTGCTTTTGCCACAGCTTTCAAGTTTTGACTGCCGACAGGTAAATAACTATCTCTCTTTACCCAATGAAGGCAATCAAGATGAGCACAAGGTCTAGATAGATAAAATCCATCTCTACTCTGTGAAAAGCCAATTTCTTTCAGCATATTAAGCTGGTACACAGCAGCTCTAGCTTCAACGAATTTAAAATCGAAATTGTCTCCGTTATATGTGACAAATACAAGAGGCTTTACTTCTAGAATATGATCAAAAAACTTCTGAATCAAAGCTTCTTCGTTTGCTTCATTGAATACAATGAAGTTACCTTCAAATTCTGGTTTAGGAGTATACTCAAAATCATCAACATCAGATGACACAATTTCACGATTAGTGATAAGAAATCCTTGCCCATCTATCATATATGATATCATCATAATTTGATCAGTAGCTACATCAGGGAATTTGAGAGGGAGTTTTGTTGTTTCAATATCATAGGCAAGAACAGTTATATCAACAGGTTGTAGAAGCTCTTCACAAAGCCTTATTTCATTAGGAAGATTTCCACAACCTTTAACAAAATACCAATGGCCAACAAATATTTTTAAGTCAATTGATACCCTGACATGAAACGGGACATCATATTCTCTAATGTCAATAATACTATCAATCTGTTCAAACATTTTCTTTGACGTTCCTGTCTCCGGATGTTTGTTTAATATTTCATTAAATGATTTCGAGTTTTTAACCTTTTCCTTATTCTTCCTAACATGAGGCATAATATCTTTACGAACTTTAGTCAAATCATTTATAGCAGAAAACATAAGCTTCACAAACTTTCCTTTCAAACCAGATAAATGATTAGACAATTCAAGATCTTCTTTCTGGACGATTTCAACTTTACTAATAAGACCACCATACTTTCGAGTTAAATAAGAAGCAACTTCTTGTTCGGCACCTTTGACCGTTGCTACATAAAAATAAGGTTTGTATGGTAAAGTTGCTTTGAATCTTGAACCATCATCTTCAACAAAATAGAAATCAACAGCGCTGATAAGTCTCTTATCTTCATCTAAAATCTCAGTCGAGTGCATGTTATAAAGCCATGCTTTACGCTCAACACCTTCTTTATAGCGATCAAAACCGAATTTTGAGTCAATTTCATCATTAAATAAGGACTGCTGTAGCCGTCTCTCGCTGTTATCTTCTTGTTTTCCGACAGATTCTCCGCCAGAATTCAGAGGATCAGCTTTATAACGACCAGTATTCATATAAACCATGATGAATAACTATAGGACTACTAGTTCTTAATTGGCGATTGTCCTTTTATACATTTTTTTAACGAGAAAATATTTCAAAAACATAAATTACAGGAACCAAAAGTAAATCACTTAATATGCTACTTGAATTTTCGCAACAAAAACATTTACTTTACTCGGTTGCAGTTGACGGAATTTCCCGCTCTATTGCAAATTTCATTAATGAATGTACTCAGCTCTACGTCATAAGTCACGTGAGTTAGATCTAAATAATTCCACATAGCTGTTTTGAACTGAAAACGAAACTAGAACAAAAATTCATTTATAATTTAACGCATTTTACTGTATTTAGATAAAATAAAAAACGTAAGAATTATCATCTTAGGCTAACTGCAGTGTAAAATTTTTAGTTCGCTTTATATTTACAATTGCTAAATTTTCTGTAACGAATAAAAAGAATTAATAAGTTATTTTCATTTACTTTTGTTTTCAAGAAGAAATGTTGTGAAAGATTCTGACACTTTATTAGAAGATAATTCCCTAACTAAATAAGATAAAAACTTTATTTTATTCACGAATAAAGCCAGAAAAGAGAAAAATATTAATATATAGTATCGCATAAATGGATTTGCGACCCTTTCAATTATATAATGAAGAACATTCTTAAAAGGAATAGAAGCACATAAACTTATTCTATGTTCAAAAGAAAGAGAAAAAAGGTTCTTCATAGAACTGAAGTAATTCTATGACTTGGAAATTTTATAATAATGGAAAGAGAAATAAGAAATCATGTAAAAAAGCAGCTAAAAACTGTAATTTCAAAAGAAAATTGTGCAGCACAGCAGAAATTCCACAAGAAAATTGAAAACAATAGCAAATTGCAAACAAAGAAGAAAACAATGAAAATTATGAAAAATAAAATAATGGCAAACGCATAGCTGACGTACATCAGGGGGTACCAGCCCCGGAAATCATAAAAATACAAAACCTTTTCTATCGAGAGAGAACGACAAATGTCTAAAATTTGCTCTTCCTGTACCCATAAGGTTTTGCAAGAAGTTTAAGGAAAGAGAAAAAAGAAATTCAAAATGCAATTAGTTTATGTATTTTACTTTTGTGTTTTGTTTTTGTATTATATGTTGTATTGTATTTCCTATTCTCTTTTTCTTTCTTCCTGGACTTCTTGCAAAACCTTTGGGGTACAGAGAAAGCAAATTTTAGACGTTTGTCGTGCTCTCTCGATAGAAAATGTTTTGCATTTTATGACTTCTGGGGCTGGTGCCCCCTGACGACGTCAGCTTCACTTGTCACTATTATATTTTTCTTTTTTCTCGCAATTTTCATTGTTTTCTTCTTTGTTTGTAATTTGCTAAAAAAATTTTTAAAATTATTTGCGTTTTAACTGGTTTTTTTTTTATTCATATTTATTCCCCCCCCCCCCCCGCCACCTTCAGCAAATTGTTGCACTGCTTACTATTTACCGTAAAACTTCAAATTTTTCGAAATTTCAAAACTTATTTAGCTAAATATCAATTTAATTAATTAACTTAGCACTCATCTTCCGAAAACATTCCCTAGGACCTCCCAAATGCGTCCCTTTCTTCCGAAGGAAGACGCGGATAAATAAAGGAACGCCGTGGGAAATTCCATTCTAACATTCCTACGGACAACGATACGTAGGAAGTCCTTCGGAAACATCGCCTACGGATATTCCTCCACCGGTCATCCGCAAGAAATCTATCCTATGGATTTTGCTCCCTCGTTATTCCATAGGAGCATCATAATTGATCTCATTCGTTCACCACTCCGACTTACGATTACTGGATGCTTGGCAAAGCTCTACGTATTAGAAATGAGTTTTGTGATCAACGTTCAATTGGGATTTGGGTTCTGTTGGATTTTCATTAGCAAGTAAGTATAAATATTAATTCTTACATTTTTAATATGATAAGATAAATCTTTAAATTCTTTGAAAAAACAGCAACAACGTCTTTTAATTAAAAATAAATATAAAATTATGGACAATTTTCGCATTTTGAGTGTTTGAAGTTCGATGTTCCATTGATTTAGGATTAGAATATCAGACCGCCATATTAACGTGTCATCCACCACAAGTGGAATCTTTCGCTAACTTTGGCTACTTATTTTAATATTTTTTCGAGCTCATTCTTGGTCAAAAACATTTTGTTGCAAACGCCTATGTGATTATCTATCGGAATTTATTAAGTTTCTAATTTCCGGTGGTGTGGTACTTTTATTATTTGTATCTTTTCAAAATATGTCGCGATTGGGTATAGGTTTTCGCTATGTTAAATTTTGCCGCTTGTTAACGCTGACTTTGTACACTTTATTAAAGTCTGAAAATATAAGAAAGATAATTGGTTTGCAAAGGTATGAATAAAAGTAAAAATATTTAAAAAAAATAGGGCTGGCAAAAGCATAAATAAAATAAAAGAAGCATATAAAAAGATAAATTTAAAAAAATAAAAGCAGACGATAAAATTAGAACACCAGAAAGTTGTTCATTTTTTAAAATTAGTTTTGTGTGGAATTTAGGTTCTCATCTATCCCGCTACGGGTAAGTTTCCTTATATCCCGTTACGGGTTTTTCTTGTTGTTTTATTATCTTTTCACTATCCCGTTACGGGTACTTTATATTCGTTACTGTATGTGTTGTGGTGTGAAATAAACGTTCTTTTTAATAAAACATAGAACTGTTTCTTAATATAGCTTGATACGTTACAACTTTAATTAATATCTTGCAGTTTATAATTTTATCTAAAATTTTTATATTTCTTTTTCCCAACTGTTTCTGATGAAACGACATCTTGCTTTTTATTTTATACCCTCCCTCTGATTTTATATAAATTTTTAAAGTCACATAACTTTTCCATTATTAATGGAGTTCTATTCCCCATAACAATTTGTAAACAATCTCATGATGAAAAACGCAGTTAAGTGCTTATCATTAAACCAGATCCATCATTTCTTTAATAATTAAAATTTTTTAATTCTTTTAACTTTTTCGGTGACAATTTCATTTTATTGCTGTCATATATCAATATCAAAGTCAGTGTTTACATTCTCATTAGTTTTTGATTTTAATTCCACTTAGGTTATTGCAATGCTTTTTAAACAGCGAACGTGTTAAAAAGAATTTAAACTTGGTGAATAAACAATTGTTGAAGTAATAAAATTTATATACACATTCAAATCCTATTATATTTTATTTAGAGATACAGTTATTTTTAAAAATTCAATAAATACAAATACAATAGCTTGGTTTTTTACTATCCTCTATTAAGAAATAATGTAAATACTCTGCTCTTTATCCCATTTTGAATTTTAGTCGTATTTTGTAATTACAGTGGCTATTAAAAATGTATAAAAAATCTTTTTGCACAGATATTAAATAATTTTTTCTTTAATAATGAGTAATTTCATTTTGTTTTCCAGATATCTGATCTGCGAAAAATAGGAGGAAATACTGTACCAAATATAATATATCGTCTCCTCCAACATATAATCACCCCACAGCTAGCTGCTAATTTCAGTTATTTTGGCACCAACAAAAAACGACCATTTGCTGAATTGGAACTATGCAGTGTTTTAGCAGGTATTTAATTCTAATGTAGTATTTCGTTTTAATACCTTTAAAATATAATTATTTATACTTTTATTTATTTTTCTAATTTTCTGCTGTTTTAACTATCAATAAGAAGCAGTTTTATTGAGAAAAAAGCTATATGAATGCTACAAGCTGATTAGTTAGTCAGTGAAAGGGATGTATGTATTTAAACCTTTTTTGAAATGTTTTATTTAAAAACCTTTCTAGTTAATATTTACAATGTAAATACAAAAAAGTTTTAAAAATTCTGAAAAATTAAATATAAAAAATTCATCCTGAAGATGTATCTTATCACCCTTATTAAATTAATAATAAAAAGATAAAGCCTCTTGTCTTCTAAATTTACACTTTCCTATGATTTTAAGAATGGTGTCTAAATCTTATGTTTTTCAGGATTAGAAAAAACATTTAAAACCTTATGAGCTACTTCTCACATCTTCAGTTTGTTTTTCCTAATAGAGCTTATAGTAGCTACATATTTCATCAAAATATTAATTTGAAAGTTCCATCAGGCTTCCCACGCACCTTAAAAAGACCTTATTTGAAGGAGAGAAGATTAAGGGCCCATAAAAAGGCCTTAATTTTATATTGAAGCCTTATAAAGGCCTTATGTTTATTTTTCAAATTCTTAAATTATAACTGCATTTCTTTTCAAACGTCAAAAAAAAGCTGAAAATCACATCGCTGAAAGTTAGTAAACATTTCTAATTTCAACATGGGGCAAAGCATTCCTTCTGTGGCGACTGAACCTGGAAATCAGTGAAGAATCAGAAAATTCAGAAAAATTTGTGAAGATATCACAAAAACCTAGAAATGTCTTCACCAAACCTGGAAATTTGCAATAAATTCCGCGAAATCAGAACTTCTCAATTCTTGTGGGACAACATGACAGAAAAAAGTTTGACTGCCAGGCGAATTGTGTTTGCCAGTTTAACTGTTCAAGGTAAGCAAGTGACTTCATAATCAGCAAGCAGTTAATTCTGAGTATCCGAAATTCACCTGGGAGGTAGGTGGAAGATAAAGAAAAAAGGCACCAACAGGAGAAAGAAGACTTCGGCAAAGGAAAAAGGGAAGCCGAAAGTCAAATGGAGGAACTAAATGCAAAAAAAAAGTAATATTTTAGATGAAGCTCAGGAGGAGTCTCTGAAAATAGATGAAGAAATTACTAGCTTCAGTCTATTAAAAACAAAACTATAAATTTTCACCTGTGAGATCTCAAGCTCCCAAAATTATGGGAATTTTTATTTATTTTTTTTTCTAATCAAGGAGGGATATTTTAAAGGAAAGGTATTACGTTATTGTGAATTCTTGTACCCAGACTTTTTTTTAAATATTGTTTTATATTTATAAAAAACATTAAATGCAAAAATTTCAAGTAAAATTCAGCGCTTAATATGCAGCTTAAATACCATTCGAAATTAATAAAAAAAAATACATATAAATTTTTCCAGTGTATAAAAAACAAATATAAAGTTTTTATTCTACCTCTCAGTAGTTCTTTTTTCCTTTCAATTGTAATTAAAATAAAAAATTTCTGTTTTTATATTTTAGATGTTGTACGAATTCATCACAGCGATATTACGAATGCTAACATGAAGGAACCCATCCAGAGTTGGCTGCGCCATGGTAAAGAGAAATGTAGCAAACTGTAAAAAAATTTTAAAAAAACTTTCTTAATTTTAATAAATTTAAAAAAATATTTCTAATTAACATTTGTTTTGTGTTTTTTTTCCAATTTAAGCTTTTATTTTTATCCTAGAGTGAAAGTTAATGCAATGTTTACTGTGATATCTAAAGTTTATCTTTAAAAAGTAACATATTGGTGAAGTAGAGTTTCAAATACTAAAAAAATTATCAATTGACATATAAATGCTTTCAGTTGGAAAACAGGACTTAGAAGTGATTACTGGTATGAATTTATTCCTCTTTGAACTTTTTTATATTTTTAATCCTAGAGTAAATTAAAGAACATTTTAGATATTGCAGTAAACATTACGTTAAGTTTAATTTTCGAAAAGTAACAATTACTTAAAATGAATAACATATGTCATAAGTGACAATAAATGTCACTTTTGTATATTAAAAAAAATTTTAAGCAACATGTACGCAAATTTTTTTTTAACTGTCAGCAGCTCTATATTAAACGCAATATTCTTCATTTGAAATTTCCGTTAACTAATAAAATAAGTTGCAATGCACATTGTTTTTATTAAATATGTTATATGCAGTGTTTTTCATGCTAATGAATTAAGTTTCCAATTGAGAATCATTGTTTTTAGTAGAAGTTTGCTGCTACAATTTTTGTAGCAGTAATTTTCAAGTTTTCTTTTTCAATTTAAAAATCTATTTTTAAATAAAATATTTAAAGACAATAAGACTGAGGAGGTATGTAATGAAAATAATCAAAAATTCAATATTATTTCACTTGAGCATCAGTGTTACAAATGGGCTATAATTTGAAATTTATCAAAAGAAATATAACTAAAAAGCTATATTAACTTGTATAGCCGGAGTACGGATTTACTAAAAATTTTGCCCTGTGGAAACTTCCTCAGTACTTCCTTAGGAGAATGCCCGAGGAAAGCCGTCGGAAAGTATGTGACCTTGAAACTTCCTAACCGTTCTTCCTCGGCTGCTCCAATGGAGTGACTTTCGGGAAGCCCGTCGGAGGGACTGAGGAATTGAAAGGTGCGGACATTTTGCATTACTGAGGAGCTCCGCGGGAGGAATTCTGGAAAAGTCGGGATCTCCGGGGGAGGGTGAGCGATTCCTCCGTGGGAGCTACTACGGAAGAATTTTTGCTATATGGGTTATAATAATATTGTATCACGGTGTTAGTGTTCTTCAATTGTCTGCTTCTTAATCACATCTTGAACATTTGTTGCGTTTTTCAGGTAGGTTATGAATGGTTATGAATAAGAAAAGTTTTCTTTTTTTATTTTTGTTTTTGTTTTTTACTCATGTAAAATTTTTACAGAAAAATAACTATCATAGCAAAGCTTTAAAAAAAATCAAAGGGTGGTAGCTTAGAAAAAAAAGAGCACTTGTATTACGATAAAATGAAGCGTAATCTGCCAGCTACATCTGAAAAAAAATTTCAACACGACCCGCATACGAGTATATAACACATAAACACACATTCTTGGCTACAAACAAAAACGGAGTTTTAACCTTTTTCACATTAATAGAGTTCTACTTTTTTGCGTTCATATGGGCAAGATAATCTACGTGGCTCGGGGAGATCACTCAGGTTCCAGATTTGTATTCATTTACGGAATGCAGGAATTGAATTGATCAATTTGTTTTCCTGATATTTTATTAAAATATTGTTTTATTTCGCTGAACTGAAAAGCTGTGAGAGGCATAATACATATCTAGAAATAAAATTTTGTTTGTGCTAATTAAAGAGACGTTTAATTAATCAAAAAAATCGATTGTGGAAAGTTTTTTCCATGTATGGAAACGTATTTAAAATTTTTGAAGTCTTAAGCTAGAGGAATATGTCATTTTCCCTGCCAAGGGCCAAAGGAAGGATCAATCTCATCACCTGTGATTTTTTTTCGAATGCAAATGAAAGCATCTGTTTACATGAATGAACATTTTTCTTAACAAAATGTATAAATATTGCGGTTTTTTGTAAGAACATTTCAATATGCAAGTCGCAAAGATGAGAACGATTACCTGGATTTAAAAAAATAATCAGTTGCGCAAAAAAAAAAAGAAAAAAGAAAGAAAATTCTTAAAGAATATAAACTGCGTGGCTCAATGAGAAGAAATAAAGCCGAAGTAATCATACTCGTTAATGAGATCTACAACAGTTCAAATAGGGAATGATTGTTCTTTTATTTTTATACATTTTGGTAACAAATTTTATAAACATTGTAGATTTATGTAAGAACATTTCAACATGTAAGTCGTAACAAAGAGAGCGATTACATGGATTTGATAAATAATCATCTGTATAAGAAACGAAATTTCTTTAAAAAATATAAACTGTGTGACTCGGGAAAAAGAAATAAAGGCGAAGTAATCATACTCGTTAACGAGATCTTCAACAGTTCAAATAGGGAATGATTGTTCTTTTATTTTTATACATTTTGGTAACAAATTTTATAAACATTGTAGATTTATGTAAGAACATTTCAGCATGTAAGTCGTAACAAAGAAAACGATTACCTGGATTTGATAAATAATCATCTGTATAAGAAACGAAATTTCTTTAAAGAATTCTTATTGTGTGACTCAATAAGAAGAAATAGGGGCAAAGTAATCATACTCGTTAACGAGATCTTCAACAGTTCAAATAGGGAATGATTGTTCTTTTATTTTTATACATTTTGGTAACAAATTTTATAAACATTGTAGATTTATGTAAGAACATTTCAGCATGTAAGTCGTAACAAAGAAAACGATTACCTGGATTTGATAAATAATCATCTGTATAAGAAACGAAATTTCTTTAAAGAATTCTTATTGTGTGACTCAATAAGAAGAAATAAGGGCAAAGTAATCATACTCGTTAACGAGATCTTCAACAGTTCAAATAGGGAATGATTGTTCTTTTATTTTTATACATTTTGGTAACAAATTTTATAAACATTGCAGATTTATGTAAGAACATTTCAGCATGTAAGTCGTAACAAAGAAAACGATTACCTGGATTTGATAAATAATCATCTGTATAAGAAACGAAATTTCTTTAAAGAATTCTTATTGTGTGACTCAATAAGAAGAAATAAGGGCGAAGTAATCATACTCGTTAAAGAGATCTTCAACAGTTCAAATAGGGAATGATTGTTCTTTTATTTTTATACATTTTGGTAACAAATTTTATAAACATTGTAGATTTATGTAAGAACATTTCAACATGTAAGTCGTAACAAAGAAAACGATTACCTGGATTTGATAAATAATCATCTGTATAAGAAACGAAATTTCTTTAAAGAATTCTTATTGTGTGACTCAATAAGAAGAAATAAGGGCAAAGTAATCATACTCGTTAACGAGATCTTCAACAGTTCAAATAGGGAATGATTGTTCTTTTATTTTTATACATTTTGGTAACAAATTTTATAAACATTGTAGATTTATGTAAGAACATTTCAACATGTAAGTCGTAACAAAGAAAACGATTACCTGGATTTGATAAATAATCATCTGTATAAGAAACGAAATTTCTTTAAAGAATTCTTATTGTGTGACTCAATAAGAAGAAATAAGGGCAAAGTAATCATACTCGTTAACGAGATCTTCAACAGTTCAAATAGGGAATGATTGTTCTTTTATTTTTATACATTTTGGTAACAAATTTTATAAACATTGTAGATTTATGTAAGAACATTTCAACATGTAAGTCGTAACAAAGAAAACGATTACCTGGATTTGATAAATAATCATCTGTATAAGAAACGAAATTTCTTTAAAGAATTCTTATTGTGTGACTCAATAAGAAGAAATAAGGGCAAAGTAATCATACTCGTTAACGAGATCTTCAACAGTTCAAATAGGGAATGATTGTTCTTTTATTTTTATACATTTTGGTAACAAATTTTATAAACATTGTAGATTTATGTAAGAACATTTCAACATGTAAGTCGTAACAAAGAAAACGATTACCTGGATTTGATAAATAATCATCTGTATAAGAAACGAAATTTCTTTAAAGAATTCTTATTGTGTGACTCAATAAGAAGAAATAAGGGCAAAGTAATCATACTCGTTAACGAGATCTTCAACAGTTCAAATAGGGAATGATTGTTCTTTTATTTTTATACATTTTGGTAACAAATTTTATAAACATTGTAGATTTATGTAAGAACATTTCAACATGTAAGTCGTAACAAAGAAAACGATTACCTGGATTTGATAAATAATCATCTGTATAAGAAACGAAATTTCTTTAAAGAATTCTTATTGTGTGACTCAATAAGAAGAAATAAGGGCAAAGTAATCATACTCGTTAACGAGATCTTCAACAGTTCAAATAGGGAATGATTGTTCTTTTATTTCTATACATTTTGGTAACAAATTTTATAAACATTGTAGATTTATGTAAGAACATTTCAACATGTAAGTCGTAACAAAGAAAACGATTACCTGGATTTGATAAATAATCATCTGTATAAGAAACGAAATTTCTTTAAAGAATTCTTATTGTGTGACTCAATAAGAAGAAATAAGGGCAAAGTAATCATACTCGTTAACGAGATCTTCAACAGTTCAAATGGGGAATGATTGTTCTTTTATTTTTATACATTTTGGTAACAAATTTTATAAACATTGCAGATTTATGTAAGAACATTTCAACATGTAAGTCGTAACAAAGAAAACGATTACCGAATTTGATAAATAATCATCTGTATAAGAAACGAAATTTCTTTAAAGAATTCTTATTGTGTGACTCAATAAGAAGAAATAAGGGCAAAGTAATCATACTCGTTAACGAGATCTTCAACAGTTCAAATAGGGAATGATTGTTCTTTTATTTTTATACATTTTGGTAACAAATTTTATAAACATTGTAGATTTATGTAAGAACATTTCAACATGTAAGTCGTAACAAAGAGAACGATTACCTGGATTTGATAAATAATCATCTGCATAAGAAACGAAATTTCTTTAAAGAATATAAACTGTGTGACTCGGGAAAAAGAAATAAAGGCGAAGTAATCATACTGGTTAACGAGATCCACAACAGTTCAAATAGGGAATGATTGTTCTTTTATTTTTACATTTTGGTAACAAAATTTATAAACATTGTAGATTTATGTAAGAACATTTCAATATGTAAGTCGTAACAAAGAGAACGATTACCTGGATTTGATAAATAATCATCTGCATAAGAAACGAAATTTCTTTAAAGAATATAAACTGTGTGACTCGGGAAAAAGAAATAAAGGCGAAGTAATCATACTGGTTAACGAGATCCACAACAGTTCAAATAGGGAATGATTGTTCTTTTATTTTTACATTTTGGTAACAAAATTTATAAACATTGTAGATTTATGTAAGAACATTTCAACATGTAAGTCGTAACAAAGAGAACGATTACCTGGATTTGATAAATAATCATTTGTATAAGAAACGAAATTTCTTTAAAGAATATAAACTGTGTGACTCGGGAAAAAGAAATAAAGGCGAAGTAATCATACTGGGTAACGAGATCCACAACAGTTCAAATAGGGAATGATTGTTCTTTTATTTTTACATTTTGGTAACAAAATTTATAAACATTGTAGATTTATGTAAGAACATTTCAACATGTAAGTCGTAACAAAGAGAACGATTACCTGGATTTAATAAATAGTCATCTGTATAAGAAACGAAATTTCTTTAAAGAATATAAACTGTGTGACACAGGAAAAAAGAAATAAAGGCGAAGTAATCATACTCGTTTACGAGATCTGCAACAGTTCAAATAAGGAATGTTTTTCTTTATTTTTTATCTCACTTGCCTTAATTTCTCTTTGTTTTTAAAAGTTTTATTACAAATGTTAAGATTTATATCTAACCACACCTAATCTCCTTCTCTCATTTTTTCGGTTCCTTTTGACATCTACTCAAGAGTGATCTTTCAAAATAAAGATCTCGAGAGTGAAAAATTATCTTATGTAGAACAGTGGATAATTGGTCAATATTTAAAGCAAAAAAAAAGGAAAAAAAAAAGACAGGCAAAATTCACGAAGAAGCATAATAAAATAATAATAATAAATAAGCTTATAAATATCGTTCCTTTAACATGTCAAATTTCAACATTTCGTAGTTGCATTTCGGGGGCTGCAGATCGTACCGCATTGTATTTTTACAACATCTTTAACAGTTATTAATTCTCATACTAATAATCAAATTTTAACTTTTTTGATACCATTGCATCGTATTCTCTATACAGTTTCGTTTCTACACTCCTCTCCAGAAATTTCGAGTTTCTAAATAAAATAAATAGAATACGCAGTAAATCAATGTTTTTTCGTTAATTTAATTCAGATTAGTATATTAATTATAAATATTTCTTATAGATATAATTTACTAGTACTTTATTAAGGCTTTTTTTTATTAAAATAAAAAAATATTTTTAATTCAATTTTGGTGCTTGAAATACATTGAAATTTCCAAATAAAATTTTTTAAAAACGAAATAGAACGAGAAAAAAAGAGCAAAATTAAATTTTATTTTTGTATATGAGTTAGATTTATTATTTAATTTGGATTTATTATTATTATTATTTATTATATGTAAGTTGGATTTATCATTAGATTCATTATATATTATGTCTTACGATAACAGTGAGATATTTCTATTTAAATAATTTATTTTCTGAAAAGTATAATAAATAAATCCATTCAATTGTTTAATGTTTAACAAATTAGGTTCTGTGTTAATATGAAAAGCAATTTAACAAATTTATAATAGGGTTACTTCGAGCTCTGCTGTAAGAGCAGTTATACATAATACTAGAAACTAATAATTGTATGTAAAAATTTATTGAAACAATCTTACCAAAAAAGTACAGATAAAAATCAAAAGATTTTTCTTAATGCTTGAAAAGTATTTGTACATCTTCAATCAAGCTATTCTAGAAAGTTGTTTAAAAGAACGACATTTTTATTTGCTTTTGACGAAACTACTCATGTTTTGTATCGTACGAGTTAAATAAAAATCATAAAACTTGTGTATTTTCAGTTGTTGTTACTATAGAAATTCAGAATCAAATTGAGCAGCAACAGTAAAACAAACACACTCAATCATTTAATTCTGTAAATTAGATATAAGCCTGTCGTGATCATTTTGCGTGATTTGTTCCCAGGAATATTTGTTTTGATGTCGGAAAGAACATTAATTACAGATCTATTGCAACTTGAAGTCAAGTAACACAGCAATAGCGCTTACTGACATCAAAAATTCACGGAGCTTTGCAGGGACTATTATTTTTTTTTCTATATTATTATTTTTATGACAGTTTTATTTTTTTATTCTATTTGATATTGTTAATTTATTTATTCTATTTCATGTTGCTAATTTATTTATTACTTGAAAAATAATTTAAAATTAAAAACGGTATCATTAAAGATGAATAATAATACTGTTTCCTCTATATAGATAGTTTAAACATATTCTCAAAATAGCTAATAATTCAATAAAAAATAGATTATTCTGTTCATTATATACTTGTGTACAATCGAGATAAGTTAAGGCTCAAATTTTCGAGTTCGAACCCATCTAACCCGAGCTCGAGATTGATAAGAATTAAATTTAGTACACCCAAGTCTCAGATTTAATATATATATATATATATATATATATATATATATATATATATATATATATATATATATATATCTTTATATATATATTTCGTCTGTTCGTGTGTATGTCACTGAACTCCTCCTAAACGGCTGGATTAATTTAAATGAAATTTTCTGTGTACCTTCAGAAGGATTCGAGAATGGTTTAGATTCACAATAGAACATTCTGCCACAAACCGTTCCAGCGGTATCAGCGAAAATCGAAATGGAATTTTCTGATTGGTTAAAAGTTAGCCATTGTTTTAAATTTTGCTGTACACGAATCAGTTTTCAAATATCTTGAAGTCTTGAAGATAACAACAGTGATATTTTCTATCTTATAACTCTATTCTTTTAGAAAAGTAAATTACATATACTTTAATATTTAATCATAATTCGGTTCTTTATTTCAGGTGAGCACAAGCACGTAAAATCAACGAGAATAAGTTTCGTAATTATTGGTCGTATCACGGATTTAGTATTGTGAAAACTGTTTAATAAAAATCAAGGCAAAAGCAAATTTTATTCATCTTGCACGCTTTTAATAATTATTTATATTTAGTATGCAATTTTAGCTCAATTTAGTATGCAATTTTTCATTGCTGACAGTTGTCATTTGAAAACTATTAGATTGTTTATTATTACAAAGTTTGCGAATTCACATTCATTTTAATTATTTCATTTAAAAAATAGGAGTAGACTATATTTGAGGGTGCCCCTTGATTCTCACCAAGTTGTGATAGCGGTTGATCTCCAAGCTGGCCGATGTTGAATCCCAATCGTGATTCTGATTCGTTTAAATTTCAGCGTTATTTTTAAATGTTCAACGGTATATGTAATTTCAGAAGTCCGTTAGTTCTATGTTGGATACCGACTGGTTAGGTTACTTTTGCTTCTGATCAATAGGATCGAAGGTATGTGGGCAGTCATAAAAAAAGGACTTTAGAAAAAAATGTCACCGCCATTCCGATACTACAGACGCCATTTTCAATTCGTATTTCGCCGAATTTATGTGGCGATGGAGGAACACAGATTCTATTCATGATAAATTTAGACAGTATCTAACTGCTATTAGAGAATTCTGTGCACCTAAAACTGAGGAAATTCAAGCTTAATGAATAAGTGAGATGTTTTTTTTCCCTTTTCTTTCTGTGCTTACTCCATTAATTTTTATTTCGATTCAAAATGCATTTTATTGGGTTTATTAATTTTGCTTACATTGGTTTCATTGCAATTTTATAAAGTTTTGGCCGATGTCTTGCTGAAATTTTCCAATGCATTATTAAAATATCATTCTGCTTTGGCAGCCATTCCTGTTACCGCGGTGTTCCGCGCAAACAGGAATGGTGATAAACATAAGTTACCACTTTCTTCAAGGGGCACCCACAAGTATATTTTTACCAAAAATAGATTTTTGTTTTAAATTTTATCATTATTATATTTCTTATTTAATTTATTTCATTTTTATTGCTTTTTTATTATTTAAAATAAATACGTGAATTTTCGAATTAGCAAATTTGCGACCACTGTCAACTTCTACATTTCTTTTTGTTTGAAAGAGAATATTTGCAAAAATATGCAGCCTAAACGAATCGCTCTTAGTCGATCAACATCTCAAGCACGCAAGAAGAGAACTAACCGTGTTTCAGAAAAATCGGAGCTACGGGAAGAAAGACTTGAAACTAATCGAGAACACAATGATTTAGCCCGTTCCTTAGAAACGTCTGAGAAACAGGAAAGAAGACTGTTAACAAATCAACTACGCACTTATCAAGCCCGTTCGTCGGAAACATCAGAGCAACAGGATGCAAGAATAAAAATCAATCAAGAACGCACTTCGCTATTCAGACGCTGCCAATACTCTGATTTGAATCTCAGTGCATTTCACTATGATCCGACAACCAACTATAGTCTTTCACCCAAGCGTCATCATCGGAAAAATGGATCAATTATGTATGCTTTGTAGTGCTCTCAAATATAAGAATGAAACAGCTGGAATTTGCTGTTCTGGAGGCAAAGTGTAACTACCAGATTTAACGTCGCCAGCCGAGCCATTATCAACGTTGTTATCGGGTCAAGCAAATCAATAGAAACTTTTCTTGGCGAATATAGGTCAGCACATTCGTGTTTCCTAATGACTTCATTCGGTGCTACTACAAGTATCGGTGCGCATATGGACAGCTAGAGTTATTTATTACATTCACATGCAATCCTGCTTGAGCTAAAATTAAAGAGCTTTAGTAACTTAGGCAAACATCATCGGATCTTCATGATGCATTATCACACGTGAGTTAAAACAAATATTAAGCTCTAAACTTGGTTTTATTGCGAAAAGTCATGTTTTTAGAGAGACACAGTGTTTGATGCATTCTATTGAACGGCAGAAAAAGAGAATTGCCACATGATTTGGCTTATTGAAAAACTCACACCAGGACAAATTGGTTAGCTCATATCAGCAGAAATATTCATGACGCCATTGATCCAGAATTATTTCAGATCATCATCCAAAATATGTTTCATGGTCGGTGTGCATCACCATACATGTCTGTTTGAAAATGCACTAACGATATCCTAAAGAATTAACTGTTGAGACTATCACTGTTTTTTTCACCATTAAATAAAATTCTCTATTCAAATCATAATCACAAATCTCATTTACACACTTAAATACAAAATTTAAATTCAAACTGAAAGCGTTGCAACGCACGCAGGGTACAGCTAGTATATATATATATATATATATATATATATATATATATATATATATATATATATATATATATATATATATATATATATATATATATATATATATATATATATATATATATATATATATATATATATATATATATATATATATATATATATATATATATATATATATATATATATATATATATATATATATATACATATATATATATATATATATATATATATATATACATATACATATATATATATATATTTATATACACCCGATTTGTAAGGGGTGAATAAAAAAAATCAACTAATCAGTACTTAACAACACTATGGATAAATCTGAAACTCGTTTACCAACACTATTTAAGAGCTTAGTGGAAGAACCAGGTAAGTGGTAAGTGACATTTTAGGGGTATTCATGAATCAAAGATAGATGAAAACAAAGTGCTTGCCTCAATATGGGTATGCTAAATGTAACAGAATTATTTTTGCTATCACTTTAAACATAATTCATACAACATAGCTAATTTTTATAACAGTCGAACAGTTTAACAGCAGACTCAATTTTAAGTCTACCGCACTTAATATTCAGCTCTAGCTTTGTAATTTTGAACCCAATCTAGAAGACAAGAGAACTCCAGGATCAAGTATTGGGATAAATTTTGCCTTCGTGGAGGACTTTTTTTGATGGAAATAATCCATTTGCGTTATTGCGTTGTATAGAAAAGAGAACCACGAAAACCTCACACAGTTAGTGTGATGGCAAGGGGACTCAAATCCATGATTCGTCAAGCACTGAGGATATTTTACGCCAGCACTGCTGGTCGGTGCTAGCCTGGTGCGGAGTTCGCAGCTACCAGCCATCGCTGGGATTCGAACCCGGTTCACCTCATTGGGAGGCGAACGCTCTATCCCCAGAGCCACCACGGCTTAACGTAACCAATTCTCATTACTTTCAATTAAGTTTGAATTATTTTTATTTTCAAATTAGGCAGTGATAAATAAAATAAGACAAAGAATCATTAGTACCGCCTTCTAATAGACTGGTGATAAAATAGTTTGCACCTCACTTTTTTCTTCTTCTTACTCTGATTATAGACTCTCTGAAAACATCACTTACCTGGTTTTTCCACTAAGCTCAATAATTTATAATTTTAAATCTAAAGTAATTTTATTTATTTATCTTTTATTATTTGTTGCCCTTCCCCGTGGCTTCACCCAGCAAAACACGTTTTTTGTAGTTGTTCTCAATAAAATAGAGATTAACTGCATTTAGCACCACTTCCGTAATGATATAGCTCGCCGTCAACTTATAATAATCAAAATTTACCACTATCAAGTAATTTTCTCCGATAGTTATCCTTTTCAAGAGTTAGTAGGACAGTTATTTCCAAAGTATCGATATTAAGACTGCTTATAGTTTGAACGCAATTGGTTAATGTTCGGTGATAGTTAAAACTACACATCAGTGTATAATCAGTGCATAATAATCAGCAGTGCTTAATAATCATCAAATATATCAATATAATACATTATAACCATATTTGTATATTTGGGAGTTATTGCATAAACCTTAAACGTTTGAGTTTTGTACGAAATAGATTTATCAATGGCAGCAAACTAGTGTTGTGATTTCAAAAATAAATAGAATTCGCATATGACCATTTCTCTATCTGATCTTTAATTAACAATTTAAAATATTTATGAGTAGTGGTGGAAAAAGTTCGTTCAATTATAGTTCATTAAAACATTAGCACACTCCCACTGGAAAAATATTTCGATATTGATATATACTTATACAATATCTTCTACACTACTGTGCAATATTGGAGTTTGTAATTTAAATTATCTTGGGTAAAAATCAGCTTTATTCAAACTAACTTAGACATTCAAAAGATTATTTCGTTTTTTTTCCTTTTATTTATTTTTTACAGAAACGAAGCATGATTCTTGTAGTGAATAAATATTTTATTAAATTATACACTGTTTATTCTGATCCAATACCTTTTACCATCTTTCTCGCAGTAGCACGATTCTATGCTCATAAAATATTTATTCTTCGCTGGCAGAAAAAAAAAATAACTAATCGAAGTAATTTTTGTCTTCTCCATTTGAAATAAAGGTCTTACTGTCCAAAACATAGTAGAGAGTGGAAGAAATTTGGTAGACAATCCGATTCTCGTCCTCAATGATGATGTGCTTTTTAAAATTGGTTCACTTTTCTTGACGTTCGGGAAGCAAAATATAGACGTCAACGTAAAACGGCACAGATTTTTCTCCGTAAGAACATGAGAAACCCGCATGCGGTGCTGCGAGATAAAACCTAGGCGTTTCTATTGATCCTGAACAGCCGAATTCGTTAAATTTAATCTAGTAGTGACCACCTAGGTTTTTATTTTATTTTATTGTATAACCAGCATTAAGCAGCCGACTCAATTCAGAGTATACGACTAGCAATGTCCAACTCCGAACCAAATCCACAAGACAAGGAAACTCCAAGAACAAGTATTTGGACAAATTTTGCTTTCGTGGAGGATTTTTTGAGGAAACTAATCCACATTTGCGTTGCATGGAGAGGAAAAACGCGAAAACCACCCACGGTTAACCTGATGGCAAGGGGACTCTAACCCATGATCCGTTTACCACTGAGGATATTTTACGTCAGCACAATGGTCGGAGCAAGCCGGGTACGAAATTCGTATCCACCAAACAACGCAAGGATTCGAGCCCGAGTAAAGGCCTGGTTTCTTAGGACAGGACGCCGTCAGCTGGAAATCAGCGCTAACCTCTGATTGGTCCATTTGTGAGCTTGATAGTATACGTCATCGAACGCTCATCTTGAACTACAATGGCCGTCCAACTCAACTGCAGTTGGATTACAACGTGACGTTAACCACAGAAGCAATGGCGGACAACATCCAACAGCACATTGAAATCAGCCAAGATTTTGATATTAAACATATCTTCTTCATTAAACATAGCACTCTTCATTTATCTCAGCTATAATGTGTTTTTTCTTATACGAAGTTATTATTTGTTCTCTAAAACACTGGTCGACAATAAAAAAAATCAATACAAATTCAAAATAAATATTTGTTTACGTTATTAACGCATGCGCAATGGGAGATAATGTCTGCGTTGGACCGACTGCTCACGCTGAGCTAACAAAAAAGTATTTTTTTGGCGTCAGCTCTACGTCAGCTTTCCGCTGACGCCCAGATAAGGTGCTAGTTCTAAGAAACCAGGCCTTGAGCTTACAAACCAGTATTTTGTCGGCGTTAGCGGGACGTTGACGTCCCGCTGACTCCCAGATAAGGCGCTTGTCCTAAGAAACCAGACCTTAACCTCATTGGGAGGCAAGCGCTCTATCCCGTGAGCCTTCGCTTCTCTGGTTAGGAAATTTCATTTCCTCGTCAAACAACCGATCCAATTTGTATTTACGTCTACTAATGCTTAATTTTGTAGCCCTGGGATTTTGAACCCAGCCCAGAAGACGAAAAAACTCTTAGATCAAGTAAGGTAAACCAACCAGTGAAGGGACACAAATCCAGTGAAGGAACATTTCATATATTGATTAAAAATAAGAATTTGAAAGTTTTTCTTTAGATTGATTGGTAATAATAACTTACTGCCAAACAATAGGAAGTCATCTAGCAATGTTTTGGATTACCTGGTCAAATAGACTTCTCTGGAAAAATTTTTGAATTTGTTATTATCTCTGCAGCACCTTGTTTCTTTGAAAAAATTATAAGGTGAGTGCTTGTATTTATATGTTTGAAGTGGAATTAATTGCATGTAATAGTTTTATTTTTCTCACTGTGAAAAAGAGAATTCAAAATATAGTTATAGAAGTTACGTTTTATTTTTTTAAGCATCTTAGCATAATAAAGTACTGAGATAAGGGGGTGTTTATTCACTGGATCATCAAACGAGGAAAAACCAGTGAAGGAACACATGTTCCTTTACTGTTTTTTTTTTCTAAGTTAATGAAAATGAAAGACGAACTTTAATTTTCTTGTACCTTTAGTGATGTTCCGCATCAAAAGTATGTTAAAAATACGAAAAACAACTTCTAACCAGTGAGGGAACAGGCATGTTCCTTTACTGGGCATAGATTTCCCTGTGAATGAACAGTATGTGTTAATAAGTTGACACTTTAATTTTCAATTCATGATTACAAAAAAAAGTTAAAATTTTTCAAGTAATTATATGTTATAATTTCAAGAATAGGATTGTTTTTAAATATTTGTATGGCTTATAAATTCATAAAGAGCATTAAAAAATAACCAAAATTAAGTGTTCCTTTACTGGGTGTTCATTCACTGGTAAGAGCTGTTCCTTCACCTGGTCTTCTTACTACTTGTTATTTGAACCTCCAAAAATTTAAAACAATATTATGTATGTTCTCTACAATTTTTTTTACATAATTTGCAATTAGAAACAAATATGTTGACACTGTCATTTAAGTAAAATTACGAATTTTGAAATTAATATGATTTTTTAAAGGGCAAGCGAAGCTTAAGTGTTCATTCACTGGTTAGTTTACCCTATATGGAGAAATTTTGCCTTTGTACATTTGTGTTATTTGCAGAGGAAAAACACGAAACCCTTCCACGGTTATCTTGACGGCAAATGGATTCTAACTCATGATCCGCTTACCACAGAGGATATTTTACGTCAGCACTGTGGTCGGTGCAAGCTGGGTGCGGAATTCGTATCGACCAGTCTTCGCTGGGATCGACGGGTTATTATTTGACACTTTGCATCAATTGGATACTTGCAACTCGAGAAGAAGACGATATACAAACTTGTGATTATGACCTCAGTGCCAGTTGATCGCTTATAAACTAGATGGCGTGATAAATTCTACCTAAGTTTCTTCAAATAAAGTTAGAACGTTAATTAACGTGAAGTTATAATAAATACAACTTCGTATCGCTCATCGAATTAGTTAAAATATATTTCTTTCTTGTCTGAGACTTTTCCTTAGATTTATTTTTATGTTCATGTTGCAAGCGTGATGTTGATTTGTGTGCAAGCGTGATGTTGATTGTGTGCAACTTCAATGAATAATTACTTTGTAAACATGGCGTTAACATTACTAAGTTCTGCATGACTTCGTGTCTGTCATGATGTTAAATAAGAAATATAGAAATAATTGAAATCTTTGTGAAAGAATATAGAATGTGTCACTTTAGAGAATTGATATTTGACGGGCTTGGCTTACTCGAAATAGAATGGAAAGAACAGTTTCTAACATAACAAATGCCACGTTTTGCTACATCATCTGTCGAATTCTATAATGATCTTGCGGTTTAAGTGGGAAGTTGTCTGTGAAAAAAACACAATTAAGTTCTTTGTTGAAAAAAAGCGAAAATACTTTTCCAACAACTAAATATAATCTGATCATCCCAGTCAGAACAATATCAGTCCCCAAAAAATCGACTTCAAACTGAACCATGATATCACTAAATTGAACCTAAATGATGTGCAGATTTTCTACAACCTAACTAAATTGAACTACGTTTTCGTCTAAGTTGAACTATTGTATAATTGAATTAAATATGTTGTGCTGTTTTGAATGATAATTTGACAATCCAAGCTCGCCAACCATTGGTCTTTGGGGCATTAAGTCAGGAAGGAGAGCCTTTCGTTTTAACGAGAGAGAACCACAAAAGTAAAAGGACCCTTTGGTTCAGAACCCCACGAATAGATGGCAGCATCACTTATTTGTGAGACCATTACCTCAATTTAAACATACACCTGAAGGGAAAGGAAATTTCTTCAGATCCACCCATGGTACTTCACCCATGGTACTTCTCAACAACTGACTACAGACTTTCGATTCCACAGATTTTTCGATCACGTATACTGGTGGATCTTAGCGGAGTAGAGGATCGAATCCCGGCCTCTCTGGACCGCAACCTGACTATCTAACCTTTGAGCTTCTACGGCTCTTGAAGGTTATTGCGAATTTGGACGATATTAGCATTCAATGCATTCCTCAATCCTTGACAATGGTGTCAGTTAATTCATTTCAGGTACACGAATCTGAATGGATAGTGTTTACGAGGGTTGCTATTTATATTTCTGGCCTTGGCAACAGTAAGTGTTGCTAGGCGACCGCAGACGATTTTAATCGAAAGTTTGATATTTTTAAACATAAATTCAGCAGATGATTTATCATTATAGCTTCATTTGTGTTGTTGACAGTAAATTGAACAGTTCTTCTCTTTCAAAAAATGGAATTGAATCGTGAACATTTTCGTGCCATTATTTTTCATAACTTTCGACGTGGATTGTCAAGACAAGAGTGTTTCGATGAACTTAATTCTTTATTCAGCGATAAAGCGCCATCCTACAGCACTGTAAAAAATTGGTATAACGAATTTAATCGTGGTCGATGTTCCATCCAGGATGAATCTCGTGCAGGTCGTCCAAAATCCGTTGTTGTGCCAGAAAGGATCGATGCTGTGCGTGAACTGATAAAGCAAGATCGTCATGTGACATACCGTGAGATAGAGGCGTCTTTGGACATTAGTATGACTAGCATCAATAAAATATTACATGAACATTTGAGCGTAAAAAAAATTTGTTCGCGTTGGATCCCGCATAATCTGACAAACGCTCAAAAAAAGGCTCGCGTCGATTGGTGCAAGGAAATGTTGGAAAAATACGTTCAAGGTACATCAAAGGCTGTGTATAACATCTACACAGGTGACGAATCATGGATCTATGCATATGAGCCTGAAACAAAACAGCAATCAACTGTATGGGTCTTCCAAGACGAGGCAAAACCAACAAAAGTTGTTCGAGGAAGAAGCACATCGAAACAAATGATTGCCTGTTTCTTCGGCATTAACGGTCATGTGGAAACAGTGGCGTTAGAGCAACGTAGGACGGTCAATTCTGAATGGTACACGACCATTTGTTTGCCAGAAGTCATCGGAGAAATTCGAAAAAAAGCAGAGGGACAGGCGAATCATTCTTCATCATGACAATGCGAGCTCTCACACATCGACTCAAACAAAGGCATTTCTGACGGAGCGAAAGATCGAACTGATGGATCATCCGCCGTACAGCCCTGATTTGGCACCCAATGACTTCTTCTTATTTCCACACATCAAAAATAAATTACGTGGACAACGATTTTCGACCCCCGAAGAAGCGGTTGATGCATTCAAAACGCATGTTTTGGTGTTACCTCAATCGGACGGGAAAAAGTGCTTTGAAAATTGGTTCAAACGCATGCAAAAGTGTATTGATCATCATGGAGAATATTTTGAAAAACAATAAAACCAATTTCGATCCTACATATTTGTTTTTTCATTATTAGGCCAGAAATATAAATAACAACCCTCGTACTACTCTAAGGCGCTTGCAAGCTTTTTTACTGCTTATACTTCTGTGTTACTGTTTCCGGGGTGTTTTGAAACAATTTAACTCACAACGTGATTATTGTATTTTGAGACTCTCCAGAGTAGTATTTGCGTGTATTTGTTACCTGATTTAAAATTTTTGTTTAAAAAAAATCGTTAAAAGTATCGTTACTTGAAAACCTGTCATTTCAAGACCTAAGAGTCATGATTTGAAGAAAAAAATCGTTTTAAAATATTTCTTACCCTGTCAACAATATACCAACTTCGAAATTTAACCCTAAATGATAATTTGTAAAATGAACTTAACTCGAACAATATTCTAATACTAATTCTAGCATGATAGTACTTGAAAAAAGAACAAACAAGAATAAACAAGTAAAAAGAGGAAAAATAGGGACTGCCAATAAAGCGAGCTCTTTCTAAATCTAGCAAACATGTCACCTTTTTTAAAAATACGCCTATAAATAACTAAAACAAATTTTCATTTCAAACTCACCAGAATTACTTAATATCATTAATATCTTTTGAAATGCAGCAGATTTGAGCTAAGAAATTATATAATTTATTACTTTTATTTAAAACAAAATTGTCTGGTTTAAAATATCGCCTCGAAGAATAAACTGTAGTAAACAGCTGTATACCAGAGTTGGCCATTGATTACAGTAATCGATTACAACTGTAATTGATTACAGATAATTACAGCTATGTAATCAATTACTTGTAATCACGATTACAAGTAATCAATTACTTGTAATCGTGATTACAACTTTCAAAAAATTTTGATTACAGCTGTAATCATGATTACAATTTTGATTACAGTAATCAATTACTTGTAATCACGATTACAAGTAATCAATTACTTGTAATCGTGATTACAACTTTCAAAAAATTTTGATTACAGCTGTAATCATGATTACAATTTTGATTACAGTAATCAATTACTTGTAATCATGATTACAAGTAATTGCGATTACAAGTAATCACAACAAAAACGATTACAAGTAATTATGATTACAAGTAATCAAAATATATGATTACATGTAATTTGATTACATGTAATTGTGATTACTTGTAATCAAACTATACGATTACAAGTTATTACGATTGTATACTATAGTCAAATTTTTTATGTAAGTATTCATGTGTTTACATATTTTTATGTACATAGAATGTACGCACGCATGAACGTACAATTTGCTATTCCTATACATACAATGCATGCACAAACGTTGTTTGTACGTACAATATTCATAATTATATTGTAATATACTTAATGCAATGCGCATATGCTTAGTACATATAATTATGCATTTATGATACATGTACGCATGTATGTTAGTTTGTACAAAAAGGCAATGTTTTGTATCTTTGTATACATAGACAATGTATGTATGAACGTATATGAAAATAATGTTTATGCGTTTGCATGCTTTTATGCACTTAAGTGCATATATTGTATAAATTTACGATAATAGCACGTATATACAATGTACGTTTGTATATAAAATTGGACGTATTTGCGTACAATATGTAAAAATGCTATTTAAAGATACAATATATGCACATAGTTGCGTAAATAAAATGCGTACATGTATACATGCATATTTATATGTACATCGATATATGTGCACGCAAAGTATGTACTTATATACAACTTATTGTTAATACTTATGCGCATGGATGTACAAAATGCATGGATGTACAAAAAAATAGTTATATGCACAATGTATGCATGTGCATACAACGTATACATGTACATAATTACAAGTAATGTACGTGCGTACATTTAAATATATGTAATTACAATATACACATACATTGTGCATACATTAAAAAAATTTATATGAGTAAAGTTATTAAAATTTGTTTTAAAATTATTCTAAGGTATATGAAACTCGACCTCATATTTTTTAGAAAGCAAACGATAATTTTATTTGGAATTTCTAAATATTAATTCCACACATAAAATTTACCGTTTTTCTTACCATTTAAAAAATTTCTATGAATCATGCATTATGTTATAAGAAAAATAAATCTGTATTGTCAAACATTTCATGAAAATACCTGAAAATAATTTTTTATTCAGAGAATTTCAAAATGATATAGAACAATTAAAGCTGAAAACTAAATTTAAATATCGTTTGATTTTGTCATTTAACTTGCTTGAGTCATTAAAAGTTAACTTACATGCATTTTATTTATTGCATTGTACACATATTTAGACATAAATGTAATGTACATATGTATACGTGTAATGTATGTACGCATGTACAATGTATGTACATACATTCATGTATTGTACGTGCATATATAGTACATATGAATATGAATACATGGAACATACGTGTATTGTACATGTGTGGATACATTCATTGCACATATATACATTGCACCATATGCATAGATAGGGATAGCATGCATGTACGCATGTAAAATTTGTACGAAAGAATTATGCCCAATATATATTTATGCACATACGTACTGTATATGTACACACATATGTACATTATATGAACATTATATGTTTATTTCATCATATGTACATTATATGAATATACATCTGTACGCTATATGTATATACATCTGTACGCTATATGTATATACATCTGTACAATATATGCATCTCAAATGTGTGTACGTACGTTATGCATGTCGAATGCATGTATGAATATATGTGAAGTATAAATACGCCCAATGTACGTACAATAGTTCACAAATGTATTATGCATATTTGGATACTTACATTGAGCATGAACATATTATGTACATGTACATAAATACACTGGACATGCATATCATGTACATGTATACATACATATATTGTACATCCTACAGATATACCTATATTGTACATGCATACATATATTGTACTGTTCATAAATAAATTGCACATACATGCATGGGACATGCATTGTACAGACAATGTATGTATGTTCGTACAAACACAAGTACTTGTATATACATGCGTACATGAGCATAGATATACATTTTACATACACAAATATTTGCATAAAATGCATATATTCATTGTGTATAAATGTACATGTATACATGTACAGTGTATGTACATGTGTGTGATACTAAAATGTCTGAACATATGCACTAGATAAAATCATATGTACATACATTTCAGTTACATTCATTTGTACGTATACAAATATGTACAAAATGCAGTACATGTTAATACGTGCAAAATGTATCATTATAAAATACATTCTACTATCTACTGTAAAATATAATCATTTATAAGAATACAATAGTCTTGTAATCGTGTAATTAGATTACATGTAATCATGATTACATGTAATCAAATTACATGTAATCAAATTACATGTAATCATATATTTTGATTACTTGTAATCATAATTACTTGTAATCATTTTTGTTGTGATTACTTGTAATCGCAATTACTTGGAATCATGATTACAAGTAATTGATTACTGTAATCAAAATTGTAATCATGATTACAGCTGTAATCAAAATTTTTTGAAAATTGTAATCATGATTACAAGTAATTGATTACTGTAATCGACTATGCAATCATGATTACAGCTGTAATCAAACTTTGTAATCACGATTACAAGTAATTGATTACTGTAATCAATATTGTAATCATGATTACAGCTGTAATCAAAATTTTTGAAAATTGTAATCATGATTACAAGTAATTGATTACTGTAATCAAAAAATGTAATCGATTACATTTTTGGCCAACTCTGCTGTATACTTTCTAAACGGAAATAGAACAGGCCAAGAGCTCGAGATCGTTGTTTACATTTATATTGATAACATCATCCATAAATGCATTATTCATTACATAAATAAGTGACATGAAACAAGAGTCAGGATATCTGTCAATTGTGGTTTATTGTTTGAATTACATCGTCATCATAAATATAAGATCTTGTCAGATAGCTTGAATTGATGAAATAAACCACTCTTAAGTAGCTAAGCGATTCCTAAAATAGCTTTTGCATGGATATCGTAGGCAACCTCTGGTGATAATTTTATAGCCTAAAAAGACAAGAATACTTTCTAAGATTAATTGAAATAATTGGTGGAATATTCATACCTAATTCGAAATAATTAAAATTGAATAACACATAATTTTTTTAGAATGCTGTGGATGCTTTGCTGGATACTTAGAAACGAATTCGTAGTTTACTAAGTAATTTTCAGTATATCTAAACATTTACTCTATAAATTAAATTTTACCATTTTATTTCATAGTTTGGCTAAATAAAATTGTGAACTTCTATTGTAACAATTTCCGATTACTGTGAAACTCAAATTTAAGTTATTATAAAATTTTATCTTTCATATTTAATTAAAAAAAGCAAAACATGAAGCGAACTTATTTTTTGCTCCAAAAGCAACTTTTAATATTAATAACAAATTAAAAAATATCATATGTTACCTATTAAAAGTATGAAACATTGCCGTTTTGTCATTGAATGCAATGCACTGGATATCTCACAGAATATATACTTCATATACATGGGTGAAAGCCCTTATATAGCAAGACGGAAAAGAGAAAAACCTGGTACTTAAAACATTTCATTCCAGCATTTTTTTCGAAAAAAATTAAATATCTGTAACTATCAAGATTTCTTTTATAATTCTGGCATATATATAAAACTGCCTCTTTTCCAAGCTAAAGTAGATATTGTTGAAAAATTTAAAAAAAGAATAAGTAAACTCCTCCCCAAAACTAGCTATAACTGAAATGGTTTTTCTACCAGCCTTTCCTCTTTTCCGTCTCGCTTTCACCCCTGTTCATATAAATTAGCACACCGATTATATTTTTTTTTAGAATCAAAACTTAAGTTAAAAGTTTGCGAATTTGTGTTGAAGCAAAAAATAATCATAAACGCTGTCGAAATCATTAAGGCGAAAACAGTATAAAAAGCATCGAATCCACCTTAATTGCTTAATGAAGCTTAGAAATTTGCCGAATAATAGTTTTCCAATAGCTTTCTGTTTTTTCATTGCAGTTAAATAGGTTTTCATGTTTTAATGCCGATGTGATCGCTAGTGATTTGCATCCTCAATAGTGTCATTGTTTTTTTTTCCTTACTCCTTTCAATATTAATTTGCAATTCCTAAAATGAGTAATTTTGATTCCCGTTTTTAAAAATATTAAAAAAAAATATATGCAAAATGGGGGTTATTTAACAAATCTCATTAATAATAGAAATTGTGGCTCTTTTAAAAGTACTGAAATAAATGTAGAATATCTCATAAAAGTAGGGAAATGAATAGAGAATAGTTTTTAAAAGTACGGATTGAATTTACTGGAATAAAACATGGTGGTGATTTTGTAGGGAGCTTGAAAAAGTACGTTGTCTTAGGTTGAAATTAAACCACTCGAAAGCTTCTTACAGACCAAATATTTTCAACTGAAAACCGATATCTTTAAGAAAAATTGGAAAATTTAAATTCTATATGAGCAATTCTACAAATAAACGCCAATTAGGCGGCCAAAAAAAAAATAAAAAAAATTTTGGGGGGCACACTATTTCTACATGAATTTTCTTCTTCTTTACACCCTAGAAAGGCAAGAAAAAATCGTGAACATGAAATTTTTTCTTTGTGACATACTTTAAATGCGACATACTCTTTCTGACATACTCAGATAAATCTGAGTCATTTATTCAGATAAAACGATTTTTACATAAATATAATATTATTATAATGTTTTTCTAAAATGTATTTATAGAGATTTCATACTATAAGATTATATTTTAGTATAAAAATTGGCGTTTATTTGTAGAATTGCTCATATCGTCGCCTTGAAACTAAACCGTGGTAACTCAAAAAAGCAAATTTTTCAGGAGAGCAATTTCTAACTTTCTGCGTTAATGCTGATCGCGCCAATGCGATAACGATTTATCTGCTCTCTAAATTAATTTTATGGAACTATGAAGATAACACGTTGTTTCTCTAAAAGGGTGATTTTTTTTTTACACAAAGTGACCCAAATATCTCATTTTTCGATTTTTTTTTAGTTTTACGGTTTTGTTTCAAAGCGACGAGATGAGCAATTCTACAAATCAAGGCGAATTAGGCGGCCAAACAAAAATAAATTTTTTTTTTGGGGGGGGGGGGCACGCTATTTCTACATGAATTTTCTTCTTTTTTATACCCTAAAAAAGCAAGAAAAAATATTAAACATGAAACTTTTTCTTTGTGACATACTTTAAATGACAAAATACCAATTTTGAATTTTTCCCGATTTTTTCAATTTACGAACTTTGATTAAATTTTTTTATTTTTGTTTTTTATACTAAAATATAATCTTATAGTATGAAATCTCTATAAATACATATTAGAGAGACATTATAATAATATTATATTTATGTAAAAATCGTTTTATCTGAATAAACGGCTCAGATTTATCTGAGTATGTCAGAAAGAGTATGTCGCATTTAAAGTATGTCACAAAGAAAAAATTTCATGTTCACGATTTTTTCTCGCCTTTTTAGGGTGTATAGAAGAAGAAAATTCATGTAGAAATAGTGTGCCTCCCAAAAATTTTTTTATTTTTTTTGGCCGCCTAACTGGCGTTTATTTGTAGAATTGCTCATATGTATTTACAACTGACTACGCTTAGCAGTTGATGATTTTCAGAAAGAAATTTCGCATATTCCTCTAATAAGTACAACATGCTTAATTTTTAAAATTACTTTTGTAATTAACTCTTTTGCATATTCAATGTCTCCTATATTTTCTGAGTGCTCCAAGCAAAGTGCTAAGTAATAACATCCCATGGCTATTCCTTTCTTTATATCCTTTATTGTACAATTCTCTTGCTTTGCCAAACTTTCAATATCTTTCTCAGCATCCAATCTACAAATAAACAAGTTTGTTCTTTAATGTAGGCAGAATCAGTTCTATTGCCCTTCTTTCAAGAGAATTCCTCTCGACTTCAAGTCCGCGGTTGTCTGCTTATTATGGAAATCAGACCAAAATCATTTCAAGTTGGAGGAATTGACGAAAGGGCCTGAGCTGCCTATCTACACTAACGCAAAGTCGCTAGCTATTTAAACAAATCAAACACACAAAAATTCCAAGTGACCTTCCTTCGTAACCATAGTAACATATGCGAATCTATTAATCTGGAGGAGTTCTCTTGAGAGTCGAACAGTATTTAACGGAGATTTAAATGTATAAAGTTACGATGCTATTTTCACACCCAAGCAAAAAAGCTATGTTTATTGTATGGAATTTTAAGAATAATTTTAATTACCGTTACTTTGGCACACAAATTTCAGATATGGAAATTACTTTTTATATGTAAGATAAGGATTTAGGGTTACGCTTGTAGATGTTTAGAATTCAACTTTTTGTTTCAGCGGAGTTGCATCAAAGATATAAAATCAATCTGATAAGGAAACATGATTTCAATAATATGAGCATACCAAAAAGAGTTAAAATTACATTGAAATATCATAAATTATTTTACTTTTATGCAGCCGAGAATTTTCCATGTATTACATTTTAGCTACAGTGAATCTTCAAAAGTATAGTTGATAAAAGAAAACTCTTTGTATAATTAAAATAAGCGCAGCGCATAGAATCAAAGTCAGTTTCAAAATTTCCAGCTCATTTTTTTAAGTTATTTAATTAAAAAAAACGAGAATAAATAATTATTTAAATTACTTATTTCAAGACTTTTTTTCAAAAATATTTAACTTATTTACCATTAATAAAATGGTTGTTGTTCTGTGTACGTTCTCTTTCAGATATAATTCGCCTATACTCATAACAAAGCTTATGTTTAGTTTAGTGGTCACTCTAGCGTTATGTGGCCGGTGGTTTTAGAATTCAAGCCTGATTTGGGCTGTTGACAAGCTTGGTAAGGAGATCAGTTGATTACCGCAACCGCTAGATAGCCGATTTCAATAGTGATCGTACAATGCAAGCATGCGTAAGTATTGTAGTCAGATCAACATTAAGGATGAATTCTAAACCATCGCCAATAACCCATTAATGAAGTTCCAAGACAATTTTAATTTTAAAAAAATCAAATAAAAATATTTAATATTAAAATCTTCAGACATTCTTTAAATGTTTTAAAAGTCCTATTCATTTCAAACATAAATTATAAACTAAATACCACAAAATATTTTCAAATGAAAAAAATATTAAAAACTGGAAAAGAGGAAATTTATTTATTGTCAGAACTAAAACAAAAACATAGGGTTCATCGCTTTCAAAACAGACAAATGGAGAACTTCCAATATTAAACGTTTAATTCCAAAGTTAAACTCCCTGCGCTATAAGACAGTTAAAAACCAGAGTAATTTTTCTTTTTTAATCTATTTGAAACACTTATTTAAATTTTATTCTATTTCTTTATTTTCTTCTTTTTAGTCTTTTGTCTGTTAGAGTGATAGCGGTGCAGTTTCTGACATATTTCGGAGAGAAAAAAAAAATTTGACGTGTGTTAGAATTATTCACAGAGCTGTTATGGATATTAAGTTTGAGCATTCTACTTAGTCAGAAAAAGATCACAATTTTGACGGAACATAAATTATATTTGGCGATAAAAATTCTGCCTGTAGAGGACAAATAACAATTGAAACTTGCATTGTCATCAAACACAGTGTTCTTGCTGAAAGTTGAGCACTCTAACTGCTCAGAAAAAGGTCGAAATTTGATCAAAGAGAAATTATGTTTGTCGGTAAAAATTCTGCCTGTATCAACCTGGAAACGGGTGAAAATATTTATTTTTTATGTTCCGGAGTTCAAGTGCTCTTCTAAACACTTTAACTAGTCGGGAAATGCTTGAAATTTGAGCTAACACTGAATCCTTTTAGAAGATTATACGGCGATAAATAGTAGTTAAGAAATTATTGAAATTTGTGCTGACGCTGAATCCATTTTTGAGATAATACGGCGATGAATAGTGATTAGGAAAGTATTGAAATTTGTGCTGACGCTGAATTTTCTGTGGAGATAATACTGAGTTAAATAGTTAGTGTTTAAATTTGTACTGACATTGAATCTCTTTTGGAGTTAATATGGTGATAAGTAGTGGTTAGGAAAGTATTGAAATTTGTACTGACGCTGAATCCCTTTTGGAGATAATATGGTGATAAGTAGTGGTTAGGAAAGTATTGAAATTTGTGCTGACGCTGAATCCCTTTTGGAGATAATATGTTGATAAGTAGTGGTTAGGAAAGTATTGAAATTTGTGCTGACGCAGAATCCCTTTTGGAGATAATATGTTGATAAGTAGTGGTTAGGAAAGTATTGAAATTTGTGCTGACGCTGAATCCCTTTTGGAGATAATATGTTGATAAGTAGTGGTTAGGAAAGTATTGAAATTTGTGCTGACGCTGAATCCCTTTTGGAGATAATATGTTGATAAGTAGTGGTTAGGAAATTATTGAAATTTGTGCTGACGCAGAATCCCTTTTGGAGATAATATGTTGATAAGTAGTGGTTAGGAAATTATTGAAATTTGTGCTGACGCAGAATCCCTTTTGGAGATAATATGTTGATAAGTAGTGGTTAGGAAATTATTGAAATTTGTGCTGACGCAGAATCCCTTTTGGAGATAATATGTTGATAAGTAGTGGTTAGGAAATTATTGAAATTTGTGCTGACGCAGAATCCCTTTTGGAGATAATATGTTGATAAGTAGTGGTTAGGAAAGTATTGAAATTTGTGCTGACGCAGAATCCCTTTTGGAGATAATATGTTGATAAGTAGTGGTTAGGAAATTATTGAAATTTGTGCTGACGCAGAATCCCTTTTGGAGATAATATGTTGATAAGTAGTGGTTAGGAAAGTATTGAAATTTGTGCTGACGCTGAATCCCTTTTGGAGATAATATGTTGATAAGTAGTGGTTAGGAAAGTATTGAAATTTGTGCTGACGCTGAATCCCTTTTGGAGATAATATGTTGATAAGTAGTGGTTAGGAAAGTATTGAAATTTGTGCTGACGCTGAATCCCTTTTGGAGATAATATGTTGATAAGTAGTGGTTAGGAAAGTATTGAAATTTGTGCTGACGCTGAATCCCTTTTGGAGATAATATGTTGATAAGTAGTGGTTAGGAAAGTATTGAAATTTGTGCTGACGCTGAATCCCTTTTGGAGATAATATGTTGATAAGTAGTGGTTAGGAAAGTATTGAAATTTGTGCTGACGCTGAATCCCTTTTGGAGATAATATGTTGATAAGTAGTGGTTAGGAAAGTATTGAAATTTGTGCTGACGCTGAATCCCTTTTGGAGATAATATGTTGATAAGTAGTGGTTAGGAAATTATTGAAATTTGTGCTGACGCTGAATCCCTTTTGGAGATAATATGTTGATAAGTAGTGGTTAGGAAAGTATTGAAATTTGTGCTGACGCAGAATCCCTTTTGGAGATAATATGTTGATAAGTAGTGGTTAGGAAAGTATTGAAATTTGTGCTGACGCTGAATCCCTTTTGGAGATAATATGTTGATAAGTAGTGGTTAGGAAAGTATTGAAATTTGTGCTGACGCTGAATCCCTTTTGGAGATAATATGTTGATAAGTAGTGGTTAGGAAAGTATTGAAATTTGTGCTGACGCAGAATCCCTTTTGGAGATAATATGTTGATAAGTAGTGGTTAGGAAATTATTGAAATTTGTGCTGACGCAGAATCCCTTTTGGAGATAATATGTTGATAAGTAGTGGTTAGGAAATTATTGAAATTTGTGCTGACGCAGAATCCCTTTTGGAGATAATATGTTGATAAGTAGTGGTTAGGAAAGTATTGAAATTTGTGCTGACGCAGAATCCCTTTTGGAGATAATATGTTGATAAGTAGTGGTTAGGAAATTATTGAAATTTGTGCTGACGCAGAATCCCTTTTGGAGATAATATGTTGATAAGTAGTGGTTAGGAAAGTATTGAAATTTGTGCTGACGCTGAATCCCTTTTGGAGATAATATGTTGATAAGTAGTGGTTAGGAAAGTATTGAAATTTGTGCTGACGCTGAATCCCTTTTGGAGATAATATGTTGATAAGTAGTGGTTAGGAAAGTATTGAAATTTGTGCTGACGCAGAATCCCTTTTGGAGATAATATGTTGATAAGTAGTGGTCAGGAAAGTATTGAAATTTGTACTGACGTTGAATCTCTTTTGGAGATAATATGTTGATAAGTAGTGGCCAGGAAAGTATTGAAATTTGTACTGACGTTGAATCCCTTTAAGAAATTAAAGAAAGAAAGAAATATTGAAGAAATTAAATAATGAAGAAATTATTTGGTTAAAAAATTATTGAAATTTGTGCTGATGTTGAATCCCTTTAAGAAATTAAAGAAAGAAAGAAATATTGAAGAAATTAAATAATGAAGAAATTATTTGGTTAAGAAATTATTGAAATTTGTGCTGACGTTGAATCCCTTTAAGAAATTAAAGAAAGAAAGAAATATTGAAGAAATTAAATAATGAAGAAATTATTTGGTTAGCAAAGTATTGAAATTTGTGCTGACGCAGAATCCTTTTTGGAGATAATACAGCGGCAAATAAATGTTGGGAAATTTTATTTTATTTTATAACCGTCATTGAAAACTCCATCCAATTTTCAGTTTACGACTATCAATGTTCAACTCCGTAGCATTGTAATTTCGAACCAAATCCAGAAGATAAGGAAAATCCTGGATCAACTGTTGGGAGAAAATCTCCTTCGCGGAGGACTTTTTGATGGAATTAATTCGTATATGCGTTACATGAAGAGGAAAACCACGAAAACCTCCCTCGGTTAGCCTGATGGCATGGGGACTCAGACCCATGTTCCGTCTACCACTCAGGTTATTTTACGTCAGAACTATGGTCGGTGCGAGCCGGGTGCGGAATTCGTATCGACCAACCAACGCTTGGATTCAAATTGAGCATCACATTGGGAGGCGAGTGCTCTATCCCCTGAGCCCTCACGGTTCTGGTTAGGAGATTATTGAAATTTGCGGTGACGCTGAATCCCTTTTGGAGATAATACGGCGATAGATATTGGTTAGTAAATTATTGAAACTTGCATTGTCTTTAGATACAAATATCCAGTGGAAAGATGAGAACTCCAGTTAGTCGGAAAGTGTTTAGAATTTTGATTGACAGTAAATTCGTTGCTCCGGTACTAAGGCTATAAATTTTGCTTGCAACTCTAATGAAATAAATGAAAGGCACAGAGCTACAAATGAGATTCAATTGCTCCAGTTAGTCAGAAAGTGATTGGAATTTTGATTGCAAGACTACATAATCACTAAAACGATAGCAAGTAAGTAAAAAAGTGATCACAAATGCATCTTATTTTTTAATAGTTGGATATGTATATAAATATACCATCATACTCATTTCCGATGGTTGCAGCTTTATGGAACAATTTTCTTCGGAAGTAATAAGCAGTTAAATGACCCTTAGCAAAGGTATTGGAGTCAGCTGCATGTGTCAGATACTTGTAGGCAAGTTTCAAGTTTTTTTCTGTACCGATTCCGCGCAAATACATCACACCTAATGCTCCTGAAAATATACAAGTATATAAATATGTAAAAGAGTTTAAAAAAATATAAAAAAAACGTAAAAAATATTTTCTGTTTGAATTTTTATTGATCAGTAAATTTAATTTTTTTCAAACTCTACACATTTTTAAATTATATACACAAATGGGTAAGTGTACTTTTATTTCATACGATTACTGTGGCATCAATACACGGTTTATTCTTGGTTGTAAAAGTGTTGAAAAACAGTTTTTGAAGTCGTCGTTCGTAATGTTCTTCAGTTATGGCATTCTTAATGTTTTCTTTCAAATTTATCCCTTAGCAAATTATCTGGTTTTGGAAACATAGATTTCCGAGTAAGCTTCCAAAGCTAAACTGCTCCTCTTTCAACAAAAAACTTTATCAAGTTTTAAAGAATTCGAAACTAAAACTTGCAATAATATGCTCCATTTCGCCAATTCAATGATTCTTAAACAGGCTCACATCGAAATGATTTGAACAAAGTGGCAAGTCATGAATATTCGAATTGTTTAAATGTAGTGAGCAAAGCAACTATTAATCAAATTTGCTAAGCCAAGAATTAACATAAATTTTTCTACCACTTGAAAAACTATTTCCAGAAAGCTAAACAATTGGCATCACTGGGAAAGTGTAGTGTATAATTCATTTGCACTGCATACATACCAACTTTCACTCTTCAAGAGAATGGATTTTTCAAGTCGTAGAAAAACTATTAACGAAAAACAATCTCACTCAAAAATATATTTATATTTTGACTAGGCTGAAATACTATGCTTTTGGCTATAATGCTTATATATAGTTGTTGTAATTATTTATATGTAGTGGAGGTCAAACTCATTTATAATTATTATTAAAATTTAGGAAGTTTAATTGAAGAACATGAGTTTCGCAACCACTTTAAATATGGAAATAAAATCTTCCGAAAAAACTGGAATAGTTGGCAGCTTTGGCAATGTCTCCATATTCTAAAGAAACAAGACTAAGCGTCTTGAAGTGAGTAAGAAAATCCCAGCGCCAGAATATCAGACTTAAAAAATATTTCTAAATATTTTACAGCTTATTTTACTTATAACTTTTGCTTATTGAATAAACAAACGCTATTTAAATTTGCTATAGCACTTTTGTGTAAATCGTTGCTGTTTAGAAGACTACTCCCAGGCTAGAATCCTAGCGATGGCTGGTTGATTTGAATTCTGCTTCCGGTTCGTACAGAGAACAGTGACGTAAGATATTTCCAGTGGTATCGTGGATTAAAATTTCCTCATCTTCGGGCTAAACTTGGAATGTTTTCTTCCTCATGTAATGCAAATGATGATTAGTTTCATCAAAAAGCCTTTCAAGGTGGCAAGTTTGTCCCAATGCACGATCCAGGATCACTCCTGGTTTTCAGCGTTGGGTTAAAAATTTCATTTAACATTGCTAATTGCAAACCTAAAAATAGGTTAACTGTTCAACGCCAGATATAAAATAAGAAGAAAAAGCTTTTGTGTGCATTGAGTTAGAACCCGAGTTAGAACTCAGTGAGTATGAACCCTAGTGACTGCTGATTGATATGGATTCAGCTCCCGGCTTGCATAGAGAGCAAAGCTGATGTAAAATATCCTCAGTGGTAGACGGAAGATAGATTAGAATCGGGCTAACCGTGAGGAGATTGTCGGTGCTTTCCACCCCATGCAACGCAAATGCTGGTTAGTTGGATTTAAAAAATTCTGCAAGAGGGCTAGATTGCCCCAATGTTTGATTCAGGATCACTCCTAGTCTTTTGGATTGCGTCTGATTGGATTTTTACAAGGTTATGGGACTGAATCGAGATAGCTGCAATGTCAAACATGGATCGGCTGTTTCTACACTTGTTAAAATAAAATAAAATAAAATAAAATAAAATAAAATAAAATAAAATAAAATAAAATAAAATAAAATAAAATAAAATAAAATAAAATAAAATAAAAACTTCTGTGCCATTCCTAAACACTTCAGTTGCAAACACTGCTGTTTCTTTGTGTCTTCTTGTATTTTAGGAACTTTAGATTATCGTTCATTTTTCTCAAATGTGAATAGTTTACAAAGTATGTAAAAAAAAAGGTCTTTTTTTCAAAAAATTAAAACTCAGCTGGTCACCTCATCAAGCATTTTTTTTTCTTTCACACAAATATAAATAAATTATGAATAATACCATTTACCTTTAGATGCAATATTTCCAGATTCTTTTGCTCTTTTATGCCACATAAATGCTTTTTTGGGATTGTAATACTGAGGATTGGAGTAATACATGCCTAATGCTCTTTGACATTGAACTACACCAAAAAAATGTTCACCCGTAGAAATATTCTTTTTTATTTTCGCTCCTCGCAACCAGTACCTAAAACAAAATAGTAAAATTAGCAAGTATTTATGGTAAATTAAAGCTTAAAAAATAGGCATGTGTTGTAGAAGTAATGAAATTAGTCAATATATAAAGTAAAGCAGTAAAATTAGTTGGCATCAAAAGTAAAATAGTTGAATCAGTCAGCAGCCAACATACCGATATACAGCTGGTTTTCAAAAAAGAAATGTTAAAACGTTGAAAATAGTTATCAAGGAAATGGAATTCTTTATTCTGGAATCTGGCTATTTTATTTCGAATATCAATATATCAAAATTACGGTAGTAAAATCAGCCAGGATCCAAAAATATCGGTTTTGAATTTATTAAAAAACCAATTGTTATAATGTTGAGAATAGTGATCAAAGAAACGGAATGACTTAACCTTGAATTTGACTATTTTACTTCAAATTGGTAGTTGAATTGATCGACGATAATGGATTGTTCGATGAGAAATGAAAATTAGATTTCTTTCTATGCGTGCGCATCCTTTCCATCATTTATTTAATATATTGTTATAGAAAAAAAGTCTTTTTTGGAATTTTCTATTGGCAATTTACATGAAAAATTTTATACAAACAAACGGAATATTAAATAAATTATTGTTTATTGGTCGGATATCAATATAATTTTTATCTGTTAAAACAAATCGTAAATTTCGGAACCTAGAACCTATAGGATTCTGCAGAACATCTTTTAGGAATTGAAAGCCTTGGCACTAGACATCCGGTTACCTGTACTTTGTTTTCTGGATTGTATTTAAAATTACAAGGTTAAGGAGCTGAACTTTGATAAGCATAAACTCTTTGACACAGAGTTTTTATTAAATATAATAATTCTCATTATATTATAATAATTTAGGATAAAAGTAAGTGAACATATCAGTATTTTAATAATTTATGGTTATGAAATATTCCTGACAAACAATAATTGTTCGAATTTGCACTTATTTAGATTTAAGGTACGTACTTTATTTACTTCTCAGCACAACTGTATAATGGACTATTGGCGACAGCCTTTGAAATATCCCTGAGGATGATCTGAAGACATGCCATCGCAATTTTGATGCTCTATAGAGGGGATGGCGTCCCTGCTTTGGTAGCCCGACGACCTGCACGCGAAGTCGAGCTCTTTATGATAGAACAGTTTAACAAGAACCGATACCGCGCACCCTTGGTCCCAATGCAAGCTGATCAAAGCGGTCAGCCTCACGCTTACTGAGCGCAGCCAGTGATGCTTGACTTCGGTGTTCTAGTGGGAACCATGTTTTTACGATCAGTACACTGCAGGACTATTTCGATATAAGAGAAACAATTATTCATCATTGAAATTTATTTAATTTACGAAATCAATTATTAATAAATTTTTGATTATTAATGAAAAAAAATTCAATCTCCTTTTTTGGATTTTAGCAGATATATATCAGATTAGATTTAGCAGATTCGAGTAAATATAATTCCGATAATCTAACAGATTTTTGAATAATTATTAAACTGCTTTTATGATTAAAAAGTATCAAAATATATTTTTGTTTGTCATTATAGCGTCAGAAAAAAATATATATAAGGTACACCTATATCCCATTTGAGTCAAAGGGTTAATACAATATATGGAACAACTTTTTAATGTTTATAATAAAATAACACAAATAAAAATGTTTTTATAAAGTTCAAGTTGCATCTTCGATCACATTTGATTCCTATTTGTATCAAATGTGAAGCAAAAGAGGTAGAATATTGTAAAAATGAATCATATGCGTGTTTCCATTTATTATATGATCCAATGCATTTACTTAAAAAAATATTTATTTGTTTGAAAAAGTCACTGTTGTTTTGTACCATTATTGAATGAAGAGTTTATTTTAAAAACTTTTTTTAATTCTATGATGAAGACATTTTGTATTGATTTTGATCAGGAATAAGATACACGTCAAAACAAATGACACCGGAACTATTTTCCCTTTTCGGAAATGCATCCTGAGTCGGTAAGAAGTTCCGCTAAAAATCTCAGTCTATCATTTTGCTAAGAATTCCTTAAGATTATTATCGAAGAAAAATTGTCAGGAAAATGGCATCACCTTAAAAGTACAAATTTTAGTACCTATATTTCGTAAAAGCAGGTACAGAAGTTATAAGAATGGCTGTTGTTTTCCGGTATTAATGTTAGTTTCTTTTTGTTGGCTGTTGTTTTTTTATGGATTAATATGTGTAACTTAAAATTATATTCCTCAAGTTATGTGTAAAAGGCATCAGGTTCTTGAAGTTGTGTTCCTGTAATTGAGTAAGTAATTTTTGTTATTAATCTTCTGCTTATAGTTTGACTCATATCTTTAATATTTTTCACTTAGTTATAAGCCGCATACAATTTACAAGTTAAAATTTATTTTATATAGCACAATATATGATAGTACAATCTTATATAGCATTTGAAATTGTACTGAAATATTATATAAGTTCGTACTATCTTATACAGTATTTGAAATTGTACTATATAATGTAGGATCGTGCTTCTTATACAATATTTTAAATTATATAATAATTATTTGTTAATACTATCTTGCGCAGTGTTTATAATTATTTGTTAATACTATCTTGCGCAGTGTTGCGCAGTGTAATTGAACAATATTAAAATATATGATAGTCCTATCTTATACAGTAAAAGAAATTATACAATAGTAAGTTTTCTTATATGATATATGATAGTACTATCTTATATACTGTTTGAAATCGTACTATATTATAATATATGATAGTACAATCTGATAGATTATTTGAAATTGTACAATATAAAAAATATAATTGTACTAACTTATGCAATATTTTAGATTGTACAAAAGTATAATATAAGAAAGTATTATGTTGCATACTATTCAAAATTGTCTACAGTATAATGTATGATAGTACTATCTAACTTAATGTTTGAAATTGTACAATTGCATAATATATGATAGTGCTATCTTATACAGTATTTTAAATTGCACTATAGTATAATACATGATAGTTCAATCGTATGCAGTGTGTGAAATTTTACAGTAGTACTGTCTTATACAGTACTTAAAATGGTATAATAGTGCGAAATATGATGGTACTATTTTATGCAGTATTTGAAATTGTACTATAGTATAATGCATGATAGAACTATCTTATACAGTGTTTGAAATTGAACTATAGTATAATATATATGATAGTACTAGCTTGTACAATGTTTGAAATTGTACAATAGTATAATATATGATAGTAAAATATATGATAGTAAAATATATAATAGTACAATCGTATACAGTGTTTGAAATTGTACAATTTTAATCTTTTTAAAAAATACTCCTTCCAATGAACATATTGACTAAAAACAAAGTTATACAGATTTTTTTTGTGCATTGTGTTACTTATTTTCTGGATGAATATGGGAGGGGAATTTTTTTTTTTTTTGCAGGAAAGCCACCAGATTGAAATTCAGAATAAGCCGAGGCTAACACAGAAGGTTAATTTAAACAAATCAGAAACGTTACGTTTTAAAACATTGGATGTTGACACATAAGTTTAAATGTCGATTTAAAAGATAAGGACAAATTCAAAACGTTAAAAAGTGATTGTGCAACTATTTTCATTATTAGAACTTTCTGCGAAAAACAAAACGTTCCCATCAACCAAAGTTTATATGTACTACTACAAAGTCCTATCGTCTGAAATAATGTCTTTAATGACTGTTTTATTCAACAAAAGTGGTTACTAACAGAAGAAATTTTCTACTGAAAATCAATACAAATTTACTGATACTCTTATAAGAATTTCCAGATTCAAAAAAAAAAAAAAAATTAAAATCGGGTAGTTAATAAGCTAATAGGATAATAATTTTTAATGAACGCAAAACAAAAATAAATTTTCCTTTTTTCTAATCCTTTTATTAAATCATGATATGGTTAAATAAAAACACAACACTACATAAAGAAACAGTTTTTTTTGAAAAAATATTTAGTGTAGCACCCGCAATATAATATTCAATTTCTAATTTTTATTACTTACTAGCCGCCTAAGGCGGCCATCTGTCCGCCACGCTAAAGGTTTCCACAAATAAAGTTTTTTAAAACATAGCAGGAAATCTGAAGATTAGTGGACAATTAAAGTGTTTCTGTCCTGCAATTTTGTCTTCATATCCAGTTCTGCTGCAGATGTGTTATAGCTCTTGAGGATGTTTGAAGATGTAACTTTGCTATGGTAACCTAACCTATAATATAACTATCAGGTGGAGACTTGTTTTTTTTTTCTTAAAAAAAGGCCTCAGAAATTGTAAAAGCATACAAAAGTTGCTTTAAATACATGAAAAGAACACGAAAACGAAATAATTTTTTATGGTATCTATTTCTCTATAATTTTTTTATGGTATCAATTTCTATTTCTATATCGCTACAAAAATTAACGTCGGGTAGACTATATTTGAGGGTGCCCCTTGATTCTCGCCAAGTTGTGATCGCGGTTGATCGCCAAGCTGGGCGATGTTGAAACCCAATCGTGATTCTCAACGGTTTAGATTTTAGCGTTATTAATATTCAACGGTATGCGTAATTTCAGAGGTCCATTAGTTCTTCGTTAGATACCGGCTGGTAAGGTTACTTTTACTTCTGGTCAATAAGATCGAAGGTATGTGGGCAGTCATAAAAAGGGACTTTATAAAAAAATGTCATCACCAGATCGGTACCACAAACGCCATTTTCGATTCATATTTCGCCGAATTTATGTGACGATGGAGGTACACAGATTCTATTCACGATAAATTTAGACAGTATCTAACTGTTATTAGATAATTCTGTGCACCTAAATCTGAGTATATTCAAGCTTAATGAAGAAGTGAGTTGTTGTTTTTTTCCTTTTCTTTCTGCACCTACTCCATTAATCTTTGCTTCGATTCAAAATCCTTTTTATTGGATTTATTAATTTTGCTTATATTGGGTTCATTGCAAGCTTTATCCGATGTTTTGTTGAAATTTCCAATGTTTTTTGAAATATCATTATGTTTTGGCCGTTATTTCTGTTACCATGGTGTTCCGCGCAAGCAGGAATAGCGCCAAACATAAGTCACCAATCTCGCCAAGGGGCATCCTCAAGTATAATTTTACCTTATCGTCTTCGCTTAAGAAAAAAAAAAGAGCGTGGAAAGAAGAAGAAAAACTTATTATAACAATTATGAACAGCGATAAATATATCAAAGCGTAGCGTTCTATTTACGTATCTAATATGCTGCCACATTTTTAGTACAAAAGTTAAAGTTTTATCCACTTTGATAAATGTAAACTAATGCGAATCTTACAATTAAATTACTAATTCCTTTGTATATCATTGGTTTAAGTTGTCGAAAATTAATATTTCAATTGTAAGGTTCGCATTATCATACATTTATAAGAGTGGAGAAAAGTATATGCATTTTTTAATAGTTTCTTGAATATGGCTCTTTGAAGACGAAAAAGCATAGATTTTCTTACAAAATGACTGATAACTAAGAAACTAATCCAAATTTTTGAAAAAGAAAAAAAATACTTCTTCATTATGTCAAAACACAATTATGTGCCGAGTTTCGTGCCTGGGCGAGGCTTCTGGGGCGATATATTGTGATTACAGACACACACACACAGCCGCGTTTATTATTATGTATAGAAAAACAGCAATGCGAATATATATGTGTGTTAAAATATAAACTACAAAAAAAAAGAAAAAATTAACGCATACATTAACCTCCCACCAAAAATAAAAAAAAATTGTTTCAAAAAACAAAGAATTGCCAAAAAAAAAAAAAAAATTCTAATTTTTATTACTTAAGTAGTGTGAATATATTAGGAGTACAAATTAGTTCGGTCCGTTTTTTTGTGGTCAAAAATGCATTTATTTCAGAACAAAATGAATGAAGATTAATCAAAGTATTGTCTATTGCTGGCTACTACTCTTTCCCACCTCTCAGGTAATTTTCGAATTCCATCTCGAAAATTCTCGTCTTTTGAGCCGATCCAAGTTAGGAGCCAATTTTTGATTTATGCGAAAGAAGAACTGGTGACCTGCAAAATCATGCTGCATCCGTCGGAACAACCAGTAATCAGAAGGAGCAATGTCCAGTGAATACAGCGGGTGCGGTAAAATATCCCACTTGAGCGTTTCCAAATAGATTTTTACGACTTTTGAGACATTAGTCCGACCGTTATTATGCAGAAGAATAACTTTGTCATGTCTTTGCTCATATTCCGCCATTTTTTCTCGCAATGCACGGCTCAAATGAATCAATTGTAGCCTATACCGATCGCCCGTAATGGAATCACCAGTTTGTAGCAGCTCATAGTATACAAAACTATTCACCATTTATCATTCACCATTTACCATTCTTTATTCACCATTAACTTTTCTTGAAACGTCGAAGCCATTCCCTACATGATTTATCAGTTGGAGCATTGTCAACATAAACTTCTACAAGCATTCGATGCGTTTCAGCTGCACTTTTCCTCCAATTAAGGCAGAAACATAAAACTTCCCGCAAATGGTGCTTCATTACCGCAAAATTTGACATATTCAACAAAGTAAAAAACAGGGTTTTTGTATGAAACTCAAAGTGATGTAAACTGAATATTATTGACAGATGCTTAACCTCTCTGAAACCACCGAAACCAGCTGTCACTATATAACATTCATTACAGTAGAGCCATTTTTTAAAAACGGACCGAACTACTTTGTACACCCAATATATTAAAAATATAAACCTCAAAATAAACAAAATTAACACATGCATTAACCTTCCGCCAAAAATAAAAAAATTGTTCCTTATAATTGGTTTTATTTTGATAAACAATTCTTATTTATGTTTGTTTATGAAGGTCAACTTTTCTATTTTTTCAATTTTGCTACAAAAAGCACCATACATGAAATTCGTCCGTCATTATAAAAAATTTGCTCACGTAAGTAGGAGTCAAAGTAGGAATAAGGCAGGCGAAAAAAATTATCTATATTGCACAAATTTGTTTCAAATATTTATAATAAGAACATTTTATAAATGATAAACACTAGTGTTTTACGCATGCATCTACGTTTAATCTACAATTACCGATTTTGAATTCTACTAATTACTTATATGCATCAAATATTTTTCATTGTTCTTTAAAGGTATTTATGAAAAAAAAACTTTCGAAAAAATTTATATTTAATTCCTGTCACTGGACAGAAACACAAATTTACTCTAAAAAATTACTGTGAATTAATTTTTAAACCTAACCGTTGTCAGAGCTTAAGGCTTAGGTCAGTGTTATGTGTTAAGAACTGCCCATTATCAAGAAAATGCAAATTCACAAGCATACATAAGGAACAGTTATTATATTTTCCACATTCATGACATTGGATGCATGAATCTCCATAATTTTATTTCAATTATAGAACATAAAATAGGTATTGAAATGTACCTTTTGGCCAAAGCATCATCTTTAGGCAAAACAAACCCTTTAAAACAAAGTTCACCGTATTGATACAAAGCAATAGCTAATAATCCTTCTTCACCTGAGCGGTAATTTTCAAAATTGATTAATTTTTGCAAATACGACACTCCTCTCGGCTACAAAGAAAAAAACATTATTTGAAAAAAAAGTTCATATTGCGGCACTTTTATAATGGTCCTAATAAACTAGCACACATTGTTTTCGATAAATTAGTTCTGCATCTATGTATGCGAATAGTAATAATGACGAAATATTTCATCGAAATAACAAAATCACAACTGAGGCTTAGAAACAATAGTTGCATAAGAACTTCATTTGAACATCATGCTCCCTAGCGTGCAGTGCTCCCTAGTATAGAAAACCCCTCCTCCTGATTTAAAACAGTTAAAGTCACCATTTACCATGTCTTGAACCGCTCCGTAACCATCAAAGTACATGTAGGCTAGAAATAGCATAGCCCTCGCTTCACAATTTTCATACCTGAAAAGTATAGGCAAAGCTTTTCCTGTATTTCCCTGTAATAGACAAAGCAAATTGTTATTTCCTGATACACTTGACTGTAAAATAGTTTAGTGTTTTGTAAAAGGTGGCAACAACTCAACACCCTAAGTAGTGTAATGAAACAGAGATAATTATTGGTGTAATCGAATACTAAGGACAGTGTTTAGAGTAGTGAAACACTAAAAATGTTCTTTTGCATTACTTTTGGTGGAGAGTAATGTTGTTGTTGTCTTGTCCAGTAGTGCAAGTAAAATTAAATTTGTCCAAAAGTATCTAAAACAGCTTTGGCCACATCAATAATCTCTATGGAATAGAGGAGTTGCTGCGGGGGATCCAGATGGATCTTGACAAGCTTCGCCAGGTGGAGAGTAATAACCTTCTTTTTTGTTGTTCTCCAAGTAACTCTTAGTCAGTAATGTTATTTTTAAGATACAATTTAAATTAGGAACCGTTAATTTGGGATGCATTCTTGCCCAAATTTTTAAGATTAATTTAGTTTGCTAATCAAACATATATCAGAGAGTACAAAAAGACAAATTCGAAATAGGCTTAACAGAACATAAATGGATAGAAATTAAACATTACAGAGATATTTAATACAATTAACAAATATTAGAAAATTAAAATATTACTCAATTAATTGCATTCTTATTAGTCATATAAAAATAAAGATCCATTTTTTAAAAGTGAATTTTTTTTTCTAAAGATGTATAGCAATGTGAGAAACAACAACAAACTCACGACTTGTAAGCAATTTGTTGATGATAATAAATGTTTTATTATACCAAGAACAAGGGATAGTTCCTAGTGTAGTGAAATACCAGAAATGTGTTTTTACACTTCTTGGCGTAAAGTAGCTGAAAATACTAAGAGGAATTCGAACTAGGCTTAGCAGAACGGAAACAAATAAAAATTAAATATCATAAAGTCATTTAATACGGAGCTGTGGCGGCTCAGGGGATAGAGCGTTCGCCTCCCAATGAGGTTATCCGGGTTCGAATCCCAGCAATAGCTGGTTGATACGAACTTTGAACCCGGATCGCATCGAAAGCAGTGTTCACGAAAAATATCCTCAGTGGTAGGTGGATCATGGGTTAAAACCTTGCCGGCAGACTAACCGTAGGAAGTTTTCGAGGTTTTCATTTCCATGTAACGCAAATGCGGGTTATTGTCATCAAAAAGCCCTCCAGAAAGGCAAAATTTATCCCGATCCTGGAGTTCCCTTGTCTTCTGGATTGGGTTCAAAATTACAAGGCTACGGAGATGAAAATTGGTAGTCGTAAACTCAAAATTGGGTGCGCTGTTCACGACGGTTATAAAATACAGTTGACAGACATAAGAGTATAAAACTTTAAGTACAATTATCCGTATTACACAACTAAAAACATGTATTTATTTTAAAACGATGAGTTTTTGTTTCCGCAAATGCTTAGCTGCATCGAAGAGAGCAACAAATTCTCGCCATCTGTTACTCGATTGTAAGCAATCTGTAGGCCAAAGTATGCCAAAATTGACGTTTTCGGAAGCGAAACTAATTCACAAATGGTGGATTGCACGGAGGTTCGTTTACCATTTTTCCGTTATTGGCGTTTAGATTTGACTACTCTTGTTATAGTGTAAATATTGCGTTCATAAAATATTGTGTTCATAAATAAAGTGTAAATATTGCTTATAAAGTGTGAAAAATGTGCATAAGTGCAAATATACTACTCTTATTAAAGTGTAAACATAAGTGTATTTAAATATTGGTTCATAGAGAAGTTCTTTTTTTCTATAACAATAAAAGAACATTTATAATGTTTTTTATTGGCCTTTATTGTAACTTATTTCTTTAAAAATAAGTTATTGTAAGCTTAAAAAAATATACAGGATAAGATGTCGAAGCGTCAAACATGTTGATGATCAATCAAGGGACTGATTTATAATTGGAATACTTTTTTCTATATATATATATATATATATATATATATATATATATATATATATATATATATATATATATATATATATATATATATATATATATATATATATACAAGAAAACACGAAGAAAATTAGGAAAAACAATAAGTTTCATTTAATACGCTGAAGCAGCAAGCAAACAGAACTCATTAGATATGTTCAAAATGAAGAATAAAACAAAGAAAAATAATAGACATAAGAAGAAAAAGGGGGGGGGAATAATAAGTAAAAAAATAACTAACTATACTTAGAAAAAAAAAGGATTAAATTTTATTTAAAAAACCGGAAAAAAAAGATATAATCTTTTCTTCAGCCCACACGATTATATCCACAAAACAGAGTGCTTTCTGATATTGTATCAATAAAGCGGAAGCGAAATATATTAATACAATAGAGTGAGGAGCACTCAAAAATTGTTTTACAAAAAATAACAAATAAAATAGATCACAAAAGTGATTTTGCTACTCGCTTTATAGTCCCCTTTTTAATGTTTCTTCTTTTTATTTTATTTTATTTTATTTTCTGTTTTTACATGATACTTATTTTTACTTTCTGTGATCTATTTTATTTGCTGTTATTTTTTATAAAAAAATTTTTGAGTGCTCCTCACACTATTGTATTAATATATTTTGCTTCGGCTTTATTGATACAATATCAGAAATCACTCTGTTTTGTGGATATAATCGTGTGGGCTGAAGAAAAGATTATATCTTTTTTTTCTTCCGGTTTTTTAAATAAAATTTAATCCTTTTTTTTTTTTTTTAAAGTATAGTTTGTTATTTTTTTACTTATTATTCCCCCCCCCCTTTTTTTTTCTTCATATGTCTATTATTTTTCTCTGTTTTATTCTTCATTTTGAACATTATATATATATATATATGTATATATATAACCGACACAAATGGTTTTATAACCGACGTTGAAAGCCGACCCAATTCTGAGTGAGTTTACGATTATCAATGTTCAACTCTGTAGCCTTCTAATTTTGAATCCAATACAGAAGACAAGAGAACTCCTAGATCAAGCATTGGGACAAACTAGTCTTCGTGGAGAGAAAACCCATTCCGACGGCAAGGCGATTCAAACCATCACATGTTTACCACTGAGTATATTTTACGTGAGCTCTATGGTCCGTGCGAGCCGGGAGCAGAATTCTCATCGACCATTTTACGCTGAGATTTGAACCTGGGTCACCTCACTGGGAGGCGAACGCTCTATACCCTGAGTCACTGCAGTTTGAATCTTCAATCTGCTTGTATGTTGTGACGGCTATTTTCTTTTGGTCGATTATGGTAGAAGCTCTGAAACATCGTCAGAAAAAAAAGAAGCAAATTTTTAAATTAGAAAAAAGAAAGAAAGAACTGTGATCGCTTTATTGCAATCACTGGTTAACCATTGGTCTAATGTCTTTTTTTTCCTGAGCAGTCTTACATGAAAGTCACATTTTTAAGTCATGGGTTTTAGACACTGCATAAATTGATTTTGTAATCGAGTGGGCCGGATTGGTTCTCAATTCCGAATAATATACGTTCTTAAGACGTTGCGAAATTCTTTTCCATTTTTAGTATTCATATTTATATTATAATCGCAAACAAGTGAATGTTAAAATGAACACAAAAAAATTATCAAACAGCAGCAGTCGCCATAGCAACGCGTGGAATGACGACGCATGCGCAGTGTTTACTATTACTCTTGAATACAGTTGAAAATTGTGATGAAGTACGAATAAGGTGAGCACGCCATCAAACCCAAAACAACACCCATTTTGCCAATGGATTAAAAAAAAAAAAAGAAGTAAAAAAAAATTGTTGGCAGAATTGTTGGCTTTCGACTGATCGAAAAATTCCATAATAAAAATTCACAAACGGAAAATGTACCAAATAAATTTTTTCTAAGAAATAATTTTCCTTGCTTACTTCAAAAAAATATTTTTCTGCTTTGGTGACTTCTTTCCAGGATTTTCTACCTTGTCTTATTTTTTCCAGTGACGAATGACTCCCTGCTGCTTTGTTTCTACTTGACATCCTGTTCTAAACTATTTTTAATAATAAAAACATCTCATTTATCCGATGAAAGCTAAACCCCTTGAGGGATTATAAGAAAGCAAAATAATAATAATAAAAATAACGTAACCTTATTTAGAAAGAAAAGAAAAATAAAACGTGTGATTTATGTAATTTACTTTTACACAAGATAATTCGATTTATTCAATGTTATTGGTTGCAGGGGCCATGTTTGCGAGTGCTTTTCCAAGTTGTCGCCAATATGAACATTATCAAACTTGTTTTCATGGTTCTTAAAACCGATTAGTACACCAAATTAAGAATGCAAGAAGGAACTAAAAACTTCTGTGTAAAACATGCATCAAACAATTAAAGGACTTATAATTCTCTGAGTAATTAAAGACTTTGGTACTGTTCGGTAAGCCGAGTGCAAGTAAAAAGCCGCAAAAAAAATAGATCTCCACCAACATTTTTTCATATTTTTATTTCATTTATTATTTCAACACATCAAAATGAAATAAAATGGAAAAAAATATTATTTAAAATTAAACAAAAAATAACAAGTTAACAAGTTAAATATCAAGTTAATAACAAGTTAAATTTCCATTTTGCGCGGCTGACCGAAAAGTACCAAAACTTAATATTTCTGCTTCATTTTTGTTTGTACTATTTGCATACAAACTGCAAAGAATCACAAAGTTAAAAGTTATCCAAGTTAGAATACTAGGTGCCTATTGCTACCATCTCAGTAATTCTTACTGTGCATTAAATTTTCTAAATTTCTTGGTCGAAACAACTTAACTCTATCTTATTTGATTCAGAAGAAGTACACTATGTGATTATTACACCTTATTAACAATAGACACATGTCTTTTTTTCTAAAAAAATCACATGCATTAAAATAAAAATAAATAGTGGCTGTTACAAATTGTTATTTTTTCCAAAACAAAACAGTTAAAAGTTATGACTAAAAGTACTTTTTTCCGAAAATTAACACACCTTTAAGTACCAATTTTATTGTATTTTATTTTATTTTATAACCATTTACTACCAATACTCAACGCCGTAGCCTTGTAATTTTGAACTCAATCCGGAAGACAAGGGAACTACTGGATCAAGTAATGGGAGAAATTTGCCTTCGCGGAGAACTTTTTGAGGAAATTAGCCCGCATTTACGGTACATGGAAAGGAAAACCTTCTACGGTTAGCCAGACGGCAAGGGAACTGTAACCCATGATCCGTATACCGTTGAGGGTATTTTACGCCAGTAAGGTGGTCGGTGCAAGCATATGCAGACTTCGTATCGACGAGCGATAGCTGGGATTCGATCCCGGTTCACCTCATTGGAAAGAGGACTCCCTGAGCCATCACGGCTCACTAGGTACCTATTATTACAATTAATTAAGCATCACTGGTGTCAATAATAATAGTTTGGCGATTTTCCAAAAAATTCCATAACCAAAAGATACTTCATTACGCCAAAGTATTCAATATACTAATCTTTTCAACTAAATAAAGAAGGAGTAGATAAATGATATGAAAGAAAAGCATCTAACTTAATAAGAATAACAAAAAGTATACTTAGTCAGGGATTACATTTAAATAATTTCCATAAATGAATTTTGTTATGTAAACTGACTTGGTCTAACAATTCTTTGCATCATGGTTAGTATAATATGGTTAGCTTATTACTTTATAAAAAGTATTTATGCATATCGTCCCTGTTTTGAAATTTTTTTAAAAGATCTTGTTTCGAAACGTGTTTTTATAAACCCAATGCATAGTTAGTAAACAAGCAAATGAGCAAGTTGAAGTAATTGTTTACTTTAATCCTTATTATAAAAAACCTTCATCGTTAGCATATATAGAGTTGTAAGCATATCTTCGCTCCAGTATAAAACTCAAAGCATTTTGCACATGGCATCTTCATCCAAACTAAAAATAGAACATGTTTGTAAGAAAGGTATGTTGGTTATGCTTTATTTTTGAAATAAAAGAGTCTTAACTTTACTTTTTTTCAGTTCCTTATTATATTGTATTGTTTATTTAAAAAAAAAACTAATGAAAACGAAACATTTATTACGGAGCAAGGTGTATGAACAACATGCTTTAAAATCATTGTTTCATAATTTCTTCAAATAGTTCTATAATTTAATTATAAAATCGTCCAAAAAACAATTTAGTAAAAAATAATTTAGTAATAAGAAATAATTCAGTTTAAAAAAAATTGCAGTGAAGTTTTCTTAATTAGACTAAGAAATAATAAATTTTAAAATAATATGCTTTATCCTTAATTCAGTAGAGTTTCTCATAAATTTCGCGTTCTTATCAAAGTCAAGTAATATGTAAAAGAAGTGCGGTTTTTTTACAGACCAATTGGATAAATTGCTTTTTTTTAACTGATTCAGCTCTTTAAATATAAAGAAGTAAGACAAATTAATTAATTTGCAAATTTTCCAGAAGAAACTTCAAAACTAACGTTTAACAAAAACATTAGCGGTTTTATTTGACTTTTTCAAACTTTTATATAAGCGAACCAAGAGCAGCTATTATATCTTTTAAAATCAAGATAATGAATCTGGCGCTTTTAGGCTATGTATGAATTATTATATATGCTTTTCCTAAACATTGTATGGAATGGCAAATACTCTTTAAGCAAAGTATTATTTAGTGGATGCTAATCATGGAGAAAGATACAGAGTGCAATTTTTTCTTTACTTTCTTTTTTTTGAAAACATATTCCTAAATTGAGGTTCGAAGAAAAATAAAATTTTGTATGATTTTTTTATCTTATAATTTTTTTACACAAAATGTAATTAACTGGCTGGTTTATCTGACTGATATTATAATATCTGATTATGAAAGGCTTTGGTGTTGGAAATGTCGGGCAAGTGTTGTTATTAATATCTGATTACAAAAAACATGAGTGTTTGAAATGTCGGGCATGCATTATTATTAATATCTGATTATGAAAAACATCGGCGTTCAAAATGTTGGGCAAGTATATACCAAAAAACATCCATTTTCCTTTAAATAGCATCAAATGTAAGACCAGGCAAGATTATACTTGGAGGGGACCCTTAACTTTAAAAATAAAATCCGAACCATTTTAGTTGTACCAAGAAATTGCTTTCACCTAGTATTAATGAATCATATTTACATTAATTAAGAATATGGAATTAAAATGTATCGGGTTTTGCCAAATTGTCGTTTGGACCATATAATACCTAAGTAATTTAGAAAATCCATTATTCTATTAGTATTAGTCGTCATTATTCTATAATGTGCAGGTCAATTTTCGTCATTTTATGTAATTTTCGTACTTTGCCGGTAACATACATTATTAGTACATTTTTTTTATATTTAGAATCAAGAAAATAAAGTTATAAACGAATTGAGAGAAAGGATAAAACAATTAAAGTATTCAATTTTTGACACTGAAAACCATAACCGAATGTTACGAAGAGATCTGCTCCGTGCAAATAAAGTTATGGAGAGAGAATTCCCAGAGACAAGCTTAGAACGAATAGAGCAAAGAAAAGAATTTAAGGGACAAGAAGAGGAAGCAATCTATCTTAGGCAAAAGATCGACAAAGTCCGACTCCATATTCGAGAATTAGAAGATGGTCTATCTGAGCAACCACAACAGCCAGAGTGTCATTGTACCGAAAATTCAAATATCGAGAAAATCAAAATCCAGGATGTAGTCTTGGAAATACCATCAAACCAACAAGAAAAATTTAGGTTGTACGAAAACTGTTGCAAAATCAAAAGCAAATTCGAATACTGGAAAATCCGGAATAAAGAATTGAAAGAAGATTCGGATAGGCTGCAACTTCAACTGAACCAGCTTCTACAGAATGAAAAGAACAATCAAGAAATGCAGAACAAGTATCATGATGTGGACAGGGATCTTCGAAATGCCATGAACGAAAAATTACATCTACGCTCCAAACTGGATTGTTCAAAGACGAGAAACTTACAACTCTTGGAAGAATCTGTTTCGTTAAAGGAAGATTTAAAGAAAATGGATATCAAGATAAAAGACGACAATATGCTTCTTGAAGCCCTCACGAGTCAGCAAAATGCATTCCAAGAATTCATAAACCGGCAGAAATTAATTACTCGTAACGGCCACCATCTTTTTCTGAAAGATATGAAAAATATTGAAGTTAAGCATAAAACAACTCTTTCTCAGTATCAAGAAATGGAAGAGGTCATAAAAGAAAACGACGCCATTTTGTCAGAATTCGAAGACCCCACACCACTTCTAATTAATATCACTTTTGAGAATGACCCTGCGAAAATACCTTCCGTAACAACTATGGCATCAGATTTAGAAGGAGTGCAACGTACAGAAGAACCTCTGAAAGAACTAAAAAGCGAGCGTGATATCTGGATATCTGACGTGGAGCAACATCACGCTGAAAATATAGAGTTAAAGGAAACAATATTTGAAAACAACGATCGATTAATCGATTGGATAAACCAGCTTCTTCATTGTGAGACAAAGTTAATCGAAAAGGAGATGGAGGTCAAAAAACTGAAAATGGCGATTGAAAAAGGTGAAAAGGGGATCAAGAAAAAATCCAGAAACTTAGAAAATAGTCAACAAATTGCGACAGAAGATAATACCGTAAAGGAAGCCATTTATTTGATGGAGTCATTTGTTCTTGAGAGGTTTTTGGGCGCCACAGAATCGCTTTCAACCAAATTTATTAATGTGTATGTTGTGACTATTGATAAGATGATAAGACTGTTTGTAGAGAAATTGCATGAAATCCGAAGAGAACTTTTTTCAAAAATGGAGGATTCTACGAACGCCAGTATAACAATAGATGAATCCAAATCACCAGAAATACCAGAGGAGTCTACAAATCCATAGTTCAATTTATAATATTTCAGGGTAATTTGGCAAAAACTACTTTCTGATATGTATATTTTTTCATACTTTGATCCATTTACAATTGTTTCAATAGTCAGAAATAAAGCCTTAAAAAACCAACTTTCAGGATTTTGTCTGTTAAAGATAAGGCTGATTGCAAAATGTCTCTTTCTTTGTAAATCACACTCTAGGAAAAGCAGCTAAGTTGAGCTATATTATTTTTACGTCGAGTCATAATATGGTGCAGATTTTCTGCATCTTTCATAAGCTATGGAATATGCTTCCTGTGAAATGTAACCGTTGTGTTGAGAACCATGTGTGCAAGTGGGACTTATAGAAGTTTACTAACAACGCTCTCCAAAACCACGTGATCCTTCTAAGGTAAATAGAGGGTGTCTGAAATTATGTAATAGTCACGTCTTGAAATCTTGTCACTGTTTTGAGTAGTCTATAATCTTCGTCTTCTTCTTCTTCTTCAGCACGACAGCCCCTCACTGGCCTTGGCTGCCTCAACCACACGTAGCCTCCAACGCCTCCGACTTTTATCCAGTTGTTTATTATCAATACTTTCAGATCTTTAGCAGTGTCATCTAGCCATCTAGTTGGAGGTCTTCCTCTAGCCCGAGATCCCGAAGGATTTTTAAATGTGGCGATTGGGACTGCATTATTTTCTGGACATCTCCAGATATGGCCAAGCCATCTTAATCTATTGCTTCGGATGACCTGCACGATCTGTGGCTGTCCATAGAGTCTATATAATTCAAAGTTGTATCTGAGTCGCCAACTGCCTCCTTCCTGTACTGGGTAGTCTATAATATCAATGTATAAGTAATTCCCTTCATGGCGAGAGGGCAATATTTTTATAGTTGCCCTGTGCATTTATTTAACTGCATGCTCTTTGGAGTTTTTTGACTGTACACTCGGAAAAATTTTATTGGTTAGTTATTATGCTTTCGTTTGCTTGTTTAATTAAAATCATGAAAGAACAAAGGCTTTTAGAAGTATTCATTTTCAGCAATGATGTCTTAAAATGCTACAGTTTATATTTTTACGACCTGGACAGCTTTTCTTCAAACTTAGTATTGTGTTATTATGTTAAAAGGTTTGATAACATGGTTCAATTTGGCACCGTATTAAGGCTTGAGTGATATTCTGGTTCAATAAATTTCAAAATTTTATTCCATTCGATGGTGCAAACGCAGGATATCGAAACAAGAACCGATCATTTTAACATTAAACAATGCAAACTTTGCAAATATAAACTTTAATATAAAAAGTTTTATGTTGAAAAACAATTTGTCTACTTTCCTGAAAAATATTTTTCTGTATTCTGGAATTTTAAGCAATGATGCAGTTGGGCGTGAAAAAAAAGGTTTCAAGATTGCAAATCATATTTTTGACTTTAACTGAAGGTACGTTTTCGTCGTTTTTCTTTAATATTTGTTTTTGATAAAAAATGGAAGTGTAATATTTTTTCTTTTTATTGCACGTGTTAAGAACGAATTGCTTCGGTTACGAATTATGTTGGATATAAGTGAACTATTAGTTTGTTATTACGATTCTATCAAATGAACTAATGCATAATGAATAAAGCGAAACAAAGTGAATAAAGCACAAATAATTATATATATATTATATACGTATACAGGTATTATATGCATAGTGAAATAAAAGAAACTAAACTACGTACTAGAAAGCAAAAGTGATGAATTTATTTGTCTTGAAGAACCGTAAAAAATTGTCATATTATCATTGAGGGCAATGATGCAATTTAATGTTAGTAATTTGTATTAATTGAAATTAAAAAGAACTTATGTACTAAAAAACAAAATTAATGGAGAGAAGATATTTCGTAGTTTTGTGGAACAGTAAAAAATTTCCATGTTATTATTGACACTAATACTTGCTTAATATTGATACTATGTATTAATTGAAATAAAATTAAATAAACTATCTGCTAAAAAGCAAAGTTTATACAGAAAAGGTAGATGGGAAATTCGTTTATGGAAACCGTAGAAAATCGCCATTCACAGATGAAGCTTAATTAATATGTTCTCCGGACTGTAATACAATGTATTACTAGTATTGAGGTAATTGATGCAGTTTTGATAAGAATTCCACAACGGGTTTTTCGAAGTTTCAGAAAATATTTTTCCAATATTAATTGTCAGATAGAGAAAGGATCATGCTTCAAAATCCATATCAAATTCTAATAAGAATTCAATTTTTTTTAAAATGGTTTTAGCTGGCTGCTACTGACAAATAAATGTATTTCATACAAAACTTAAATATTAGAGGGTTATTTAATAAGTACCAAATATATTAATATAGTTATAAAATTTTATCTTAGTATATTTTGTGGTTATTAAACCTGAACCAATACTAAACAGTTTTAATACCGAAACTTTGGAACTAAGTGCTTTACTGCCACTCGAAAAGGATATGTTCCGGAAAAAATTACTTGATGAAATAAATTTGGACTACCATCAGTTGACCACTAGCAATAGCGTAAAGTCAAGTGATGCTAAATGCATTCGATCTTCATTCTAATGGGATGAACTACAAAAAAGAGTTTTGTGTTTACTTTTTCAACGTAAAACCACCGAAAAGTGCAACAAATAATATTAAATTTAAAAAACTATTTTAAAAACTATTTTAATTATATTAGTTGAAAAACTTAGAGCAAAATCAGGTAAGTGACATTTTCAGAACGAATGAAATTTTGTTATCCTAACTTTTTTTTACTAATTTATATGAACGCAACACTAATAATTCTTTGCTTTATTTTATTTACTAATGCCTAATTTTAAATAAAAATAAAGCATACATACTGAAAAATAATGTGGATTATTTATGTTAAAATAAAAGTGAACACAAAACAAAAACTCAAATAAACATATCCACATTGATGCAACCATTTAATGTAATTTTCGCTGATTCATTAATTTCCCTAAAAATATCCCTTACCTGGTTCTTCCATAAAGCTCCTTAATTGTGTCGGTATATGCATTTGATCATGATTTCGAAGTGTTTCTCAGTACTGAATTATTGATTCTCTACTTCTTTTTATTCAAATCGAGTGAAGAACGGGTAATAAAAAATAATGAATACAAAATTGTGAAACATTTTAGGAATTGAGTTTCTGTACTTGTTCTGTATGAACTTTTTGGCGAAAAACAGGTAAGAAGTTTTTATAGTAACCGAAAATTAAAGTTTTTAAAATATTACAAAATAAATCACAATGGTAATCGAAACCGAGCAAAAGGATTAGGCGTTTGGTAATTAATATTGGTAATTCGCATATTTCTTCTTTTTTTAAAAAAGAAATTTTTTTTAAATATATTCTAGAAAAACTTAGCCTTTGAAATGTTCGATCATTGGGAAAGATTTTACTTAGTGGTAGAATAATAAGATTTAAGATATTAACATGTTTTTCCGAAGCTCTGTCGCCATAGAAAATAAAAAAAAGCCACAGTTTAAGTGACTTACACTTGAGGCAAAGTGATAATTTAAAAATTCCAGAGGGGTGCGCCCTCTGCTCGCTAACGCTCGCCAACCCCCGAAAATTGCTACGCAATCTTATACGTTTTGCTTCGCAAACCAAGATCGCTTCGCTCGCTACTAACTTAGGTACATTGCAAATGCACAAAATTCTACTAAATACTAAGTCATTAAAATAAATTTGAATTCAAATAGATGACATGTAATTCGTTTAACCTATTATAAATGTGCTATAGTATAATTCGTGATATAAATCAAAAATCGTCAAATAAATTCGTGAAAAAAAGCGCTTTCGACAAAATACTAAAATAGAGATCTATCGACAAAGACTACTCACTTCTGCCTAGCTTAATAGTATGAGATTGCCGCAGCTGAATGATTATTTCAGTTTCCGTTTTTAAAAGCGCTATATGTTGAGCCACCTCAGCTAGATTTTATTTTATTTTATGACCGCCGTTGAACAGTCGACCCAATTTTTGAGCTTACGACTACTAATGTTCAACGCCGTAGCCTTGTAATTTTGAACCAATCCAGAAGACAAGGAAACTCCTGGATCGGTACCCCCAGAGGTATTGATTTGTTATGGGAACATGGAGGACTTTGAGACTCGACAGATTTAACGTGCATCAGTCACCATTTACTACACGGGGAGTCTTCGACCGGCGGGGACCGAACCCTCGAACTCTTGGACATGGGCCCGGCATTCCACTGACCAGGCTATCCCGGCCTAGTAGCGACAATTTAATTTTACATAGATAAACTAGCAGCGTTACATTACAGACTCAAAGGATGGACATCGACAATAACAGTACAATATAAAATAGCTAGTCACGTCACAGGTATTTTATTTATTTATTTATTTATTTAATTTTTTTTATTTATTTTTTTAAAATTTATTTATTTATTTTTTTTTTTTTTTTTTTACATTTAACATAAATGGCCATCACGGGTAGCTGAAAAGCTCCGGACTCACTGTCTGTCCCCGGGGACTGGGAGCAGGGTCAGTGGTGTGGCGTGCGTGGTGATCAGCCAGAGTGTGTTTTTATGCTGCAGCAATGGTTTGCTTGGAGTCCTGACACCTCGCAATTGTATTTGCTGCCAGTATTTTTACAAAGTTATTATTAGGTTTATGACATATTGTCTGTGATGTTCCTGGTTATAGCTAGAATATTTATTTGTTTTTGCATAATATGCTTGTTTTTGAAACTGTCTGCAAATATCGTTCTGGCTTGTTCATTGGGTTTTTTGAGGTGGTACGATTCAGTTAGTGGGCAGTCATGTAGGTAGTGACTTGGGGTACCTGTGTCATCGCATGGGCATGTGTCTGTGTTTATTCGCTGCATCCTGTGTAAGAATGAGGGGAAGAAGCCCTGTCCAGTAAGGAATTGTATTGCTGCTGGATGGCCTATGAGTCGGTCTGTGTCTACTTTAGGATAGTATGATTTTGTTGTATAGCCTTTTTCATTTTCGTCCCAGTATGCTTGCCAAAGTTTTTGTGTGATCTTTTTAAGTTTATTTCTTAGGCTCGATGGTGGAAGCAGTACCCTCAGCTAGATTTGGCAGGTGACATTTTCAGCGGCAATCATTGGTCGATTTTCCAGCGTTGCCATTCGGGGAGTTGCAATGAGGCATTCTTTTTTGTCGCCGTGTAAGAGAAATATATATACATAGATGTTTATTATTTCGCCGTGAAAAATTATCCAGGCTTTAGAACAGACAAAAAACTTAAATATTTAAAAATGTATTAAACATCTCTAAAAATCGCAAATTTGCGACATTTTCCGCCTACACGAAAATTAACAAAATAACTGCCCTATTTTCAGTTTTTGCAAATTTCTTTAATCCGAGATATACAGCATAGGAGTAAATTTTTAAATATTAAAAAACCTTTTTCATTTTCACAAAACTGTGGTTTTTCTCATTATTGACTTTGTGCACCATTTTCATAATAAGCGCAGGCGGCGCTGGCTTCAGATAGGCTAAGCTGGAACTAACAATCATGAGTAACTGTTACAAACTCACAGCAGTTAATAAAATAGCATATTATTCACAAAAAAGCAACATTTGATATGGCAATGGAGCGTTCAGAAAAAAACTAAATTTCATGTAAATTAAGCTACTTTATCAACACTTAAAAACATCATTGCCTAACTAATATATTTTATACATAGATATGTTTGGATTATTAATATGTCATAATAAGGAAAACAATCTTAGTCATAATTTTTAAATTTAAGAATTAAACGTTAAAAATAAATGTTGCTATCATTTAGAAAAATGTTTTCGAACAAAGAACCAATCCGCTCAAATTGGCACCAACTTGATAATTTTTTGAATTTCTATGAATTTTTCCTCAAAACTTTAAAGCAATAAAATAATGCGCCGTATCACTTATCGAATTTGTTGAAATATAATTCTTTCTTGTCTACATCTTTTAATTAACTTACAGTTATTACTTGTTTATGCATTTTATTGTAACAGTGATATATTTTTGTTTTGTGTGCCAGGCAACTTCGATGCATGATTAGTTTGCTTATGTTTTACATGACTTCGTGCCAGTCCTTGTGTTAAGTGAGAAATCAATTGTGAAAGAATTAAAAGCTTTGCTAAATAATATGGAATGTATCACTTAAGAGAATTCATATTTGATAGGTTGTGCTTGCTCGAAATAATATGGAAAGAACATTTGCTAACGTAAACAAATACCACGTTTCAAGAACCAATCAGAATTTAGGTACTCATACTACGTCACTTGTAGGTATCCCATTTCAGAATTGTATTGGTATGTCAGAAAAAAAATGAGCAGAGAATTTAAAATACCGGAATTATTATATCTCAAACCGTGATTGGGTGGTGACCTTTTATTTTACATGTATCGAAATATTTTTCCAAATAGAGTAAACATCCGACATCAGTTTAATTGTTATTGTTGTAGTAGTCGGCTATTAAGACAGAGGGGGGGGGGGCGATTGTTCTTGTTTTCCAGTGACGCCATCTATAGCCAAGAATTCGACTTCTGCCACACCCATTATCCACGTCAGTTCATAGGGCGAACACATTCATGCATCCATTCATTCATCCATAGATCGTAGTTTTAGCTTGAACCAGAGATTGATCAATCTCCAGTTTAGTACCGCCAGAGTTATGATTTGTTATGGTAACATAAAGGACTTTATGATTCGACAGATTTAACGTGCACCAGTCACCATTTACTGCATGGGGAGTTCTCGGTCGGCTGGATTCGAAGTCCCGTTTACACGAATGTGAGTCCAGCACCCTGCCAACCAGTCTATCCCGATCCATCAGTTTAATTGAGAAAATTAAATAAGGAGGATTGAAGGCATATCTAGAATTTTCACACCAGTCTCTCCCTCTTTGACAGTTGAATTCGGTCGGTAGCGGAGGGGCTGATTGATTTGTTTCCTCTTTTTTTGGGTTAAACGAGATATTTGGTCTACCAGAGCATGTTAACAATTGAATTGGTTGAATTTCATTTTGAAACGTGTAAATGTGTTAGCCAAACTTGAAAATTTTGTTGACCAATTTTAAAACTCACTGCGATTGCTACGACAGGGAGAATTAATAATACATAACATGATTCAGTTTATCTTAAAATATTTATTTGAATAAGTAATATATAATTATTTTAATCACTCAAGACATAATGTATTAAAAATGGAATGGTAATTAAAACTTGAAATTTTCAACTGCTCTTAATCATGGATTTAACACCACCACTTTTCTTTTAAATGTGACTAGTTATGAAATAAGTGTACATTTTTTCTTCAATAATTACCATTATGCCTCATATAAAGTAGTATTAATATATGGATTGAAGTACAAAAAGTATACTTATATCATGGAATAGGTGTACTTTTTGTTTTCAAAAATACCAATATGTCTCAGATAAAGGAGTATTAATATAAGGGCTGAATCCAAAAAAGTACACTTATGTCATGAAATAAGTGTACTCTTTATTTTAAAAAAAAAACCATTATGTTTCAGATAAAGTAGTACTAATATAAAGTTAGCCCTTATAGTACTTAAATAAGTTACTATATAATTATCATAAGTTACATAGTAACTTATAAATAAGTTTAAAAGTTACTTTATAACTTATATACTTATGTAAACTAATATATACTTATTATAAGTTATAGTATACTTATATATATATAAGTTATAATATACTATAACTTATACATATATAAGTTATGGTACTAATATAAGTTTTGAAGCATTGAAAGTGCATGTATATCGTGAAATAAGTGTTTTGCGTTCAAAAAATACCTTTATGTTTTAGATAAGATAATACTAAAATATAAGAGTTGAAGCACAAAAAGTACTTTTCTGTCATGAAATAAGTGTGCTTTTTGAGTTCACAAAAATATCATTATGACTAAGATAAAGTTGTACTAATATAAGGGTTTAAGCACAAAAAGTACATTTATATCATGAAGTAAATGTACTTTTTGTGTTCAAGAGATTACAATATGTCTCAGATAAGATATAATACTAATATAATGTTTGAAGCATACATAAATTACGGCGGAAATAAATTAAATACAAGTAAATGTTACATCGGCAATGCAAGTAATTAAATTACTCAGAGAGCACTTAGGTAAAATGAGCAATTAAAAGCTTTTTATTTGATTTTTCCAGTTCTGTTAGTTTAAGATGATAACGAATTTAATTCAAACGCTCTCTGAATAATTGAGTAAAATGCTTTTATCCTGAAGTTAATTGGATGATTTCAAAATTTATTGAAATATTGCAAAATTCTTTTTTTTAAACAATTTTATTTGAAAATTAATAGTAATTATTCATTCCTCTTTAAATTTATTATTTTCGAAGATTTTTTATTTCATTATCGGCGTTGAGAAACCAACCCAATTTGGATTTGCTACTACTAATGTTCAATTCCGTACCCTTAAAATTTTGAACCCAATCCACAAGACAAAAGAACTCTTGGATCATGTATTGGGAGAAATTTGCCTTCGCGGAGGAGATTTTGATAGAACTAACCCACATTTGCTTTGCATAGAAAAGAAATGACAAACCCCTCTCACGGTTAGCCTGACAGCAAGGGGGCTCTAACCCATGATACGTTTAGCACTGAATATATTTTACGACAGCACTGTGGTCGGTGCGAACCGGGTGCGGAATTCATATTGACCAGCTATCACTGGAATTCAAATCCGGTTCACTTCATAGGAAGGGGAACGCTCTATCCCCTGAGCCACCACGACTCAATAAAACGATATTATAATTTATATTTTTTCTAACGAAATATAAGCATGTGAAAGTTTTGTTGAGTAACCTTAAGAAAATGCTTTCATGAAATTGCTGGCGCACAAATGATTAAAGAAAAAAAAAAAATACAAGAATATTTCGACAAATCTTTTTCTTCTTTTTAACGAAACATTAGTACACAAATATTTTGAAGTGTAACTAATAAATCATTATTCACATCAGAAATAAACAACTAAAAATAGTAATTAAATATGAAATAAAGAGTAACAAAATAATACTCATTATTAAAAACTAAAATAATGATTATTAAAAACATAGACAGAAAATCCTACTTATTGTTTTTAAATTAAGAAATCAAAGCATAACAAAATTAAATGGTTAAAAAATAATTATTTCTGCTGAAGTATTCATACTTTTTTTTAAATTAATTAATAAAAAACTGTATTAAAAATGTCTACATACATATTTAGATTCCTTTTTTTAAATCCACACAGCTTTTATTCTTCCACACTTTAACCATAAAACAATAATTTTAAGGCTCTTTTTCTGATTTTTTGCAGAATGTAATTATAGAAATATTTTGATGAGCAATTTTGAAATATTTTTTTACCAAAAAAAAGTTTGAAAATAAATGGATAAAAATTGAAGTTAAAGCAAAAAAAAGATAAAATAAAAGCTAATAATTTTAAATGCTACCAATCACTTAACTAAAAATAATTAAAAAAACAGGCTTAAGCTTGTTTTACATTCCTTTGTATAAGCCCATTCGAAAACTAGAATAATATGCAACGAATTTAACTCAGGAAATTTAATTTATATGCTCATATTTCCTTTTTTTACTATTAAATCTTCTCCATCAGCTTTTATCCTTTCGTACTTTAATCATAAAGCAATATTTTTTCTCATCTTTTTCTGATTTTTAACAAAATGTAATTATAGAAATATTTTGATGAGCAATTTTGAAATATTTTTTTACCAAAAAAAAGTTTGAAAATAAATGGATAAAAATTGAAGTTTAAGCAAAAAAAAGATAAAATAAAAGCTAATAATTTTAAATGCTACCAATCACTTAACTAAAAATAATTAAAAAAAACAGGCTTGAGCTTGTTTTATATTCCTTTGTATAAGCCTATTCGAAAACTAGAATAATATGCAACGAATTTGACTCAGAAAATTTAATTTATATGCTCATATTTCCTTTTTTTACTATTAAATCTTCTCCATCAGCTTTTATCCTTTCGTACTTTAATCATAAAGCAATATTTTTTCTCATCTTTTTCTGATTTTTAACAAAATGTAATTATAGAAATATTTTGATGAACAATTTTTAAATACTTTTTATCAAAATAAAAAGTTTGAAAATAAGTAGATAAAATTAATATTTAAAAAGCAATTAATATCTAAAATAATAGCTAATAACTTTAGATGTTACCAATAATTAAAATTAAAATAATTGAAATTAAAATAATTAAAATTAAAATAATTAAAATTAAAATAATTAAAATTAAAATAATTAAAATTAAAATAATTAAAATTAAAATAATTAAAATAAAAATAATTAAAATTAAAATGATTAAAAAACAGGCTTAAGCTCTTTTTATATTCCTTCATATAAGCATAATCAAAAACTAGAATAACAAGTGAAAAACTTGATTTAGAAAACTTTACTGATAAATTCATATTTCTTTTTTTATTAAATCCTCTCCGTCACCTTTCATCTTTCAACAATTTAACCATATTAATAAAACAATATTTCAACTTGTCTTTTTTCTTATTTCTAATAGAAAATATGCATACGAAAATTTTGTTGAGTAACCTTAAAGTGCATCCCCATAATTAATGGCAGAAAAATAATGATAAAACACAAACTCGATTAAAGATGAGCGCTCCAACTAATTTAAGTTCTCACTCTAAAACTCCAAAATTCTTTCTCTTTGGTGGCGCCACCATCGACCACTTGTTAGCGCAAGTGCACTTCACCTCAAGGCGCGCAGGCCTTGCTGAATAATCTACGATAAGGGGTCTTTAGTAAGGCAGACGATAGCGTGTACCCGCTATCATTTGATAAAAAAAAATAATAAGCGAGCATTTATGCAGAATTTTTGTTTTGAATTTAAAATTGATAATTTTTTTTATTTTTAAAGGTGTTGAAGATAAAACTTAGTTTAAAAAGTATTTTTCATTAAAAATTGTTCAACAGGTTCAGTCAAAAAAGTGCGTTGTTGAAGAATTCGTAGAATAAGAATTAAAAAAAAGTAGTTTTGGCACTTCTTCTAAGAGGTAGGATAAAATACTTTTGAATATGCATGATTTTTATATTATTTACAGTACTTGGTGGTTAAAACCTGCATGATTTAGCTTACAAGTAACTATGAAAATTTTATGGATGAGTTTGATTATGTCTACGAAAATTGTAAACAACAGTAATCAAAAGGAAAGTAAATAATATTTTGCTATATATTTAAGGAGAAGACAAAAACCGAAGGTTTCAGGTTAAAAAAGAGAAAGATCGAATAAGAAAAAAAATAGTTAAAGTTAAGAAGAATCGTGTAAATAAAGTATAAAACCAAAAATATATTTACCAAAATAGATTTTCTGTTGTAAAAAAGGACAACATTGAGAAAAAAATTAATTTGTTCAGACAAAAACGTTAATTTTCTTAATGTGTCAAACAATTACATTATTTATAATAAAGTTTAAATCTGCCTAATTTAGTGAAACCTCTGAAAACTATATCGGTAAGTTATCTTCAAAAATTAATAATAAAACTAAATAAAGAAAGCGTAAAATGAAATCACATTTTGCAATGTAATTAAGAAGAATTTAAAAACAGAGAACTATTGTAAGGAAAAGATTAAAATAAAAAAAGATTAAAAGAAAAAATGTAGATAAAAAAGAATAGATGATAAAACTGAAAAATTATTATAATATAATTTACCAAAAAATGAATGTATTTACCAAAATAAATTTTCTACTGTAAAGGAAGACAAAATAAATAATTAAGACAAAAATATTGATTTCCCTTTATTTTTATAACAAATACATTATTTACAGTATTCTAAAAGTTTAAATGTGTCTAATTTGGGGGAAATCGTGAAAACTATATAGGTAAGTTAACTTTAAAAATTGATAATATACCTAAATTATAAAAACATTAAAAGAAATCATATCTTGCAAAGCAATTAAAGAGAATGTAAAAATCAGAGAATTAATATTAAAATCCTTTAAATAAAAAAATGCGAATAGCAAAAAGACTATAAAATAGAAAAATTTGCTATAATATCATGCAGAGTTAAGAAGTTTTTGTTCCAAAAAAATTTTTCGGTGCAAAAGAAAAGTAAAGTTGTAACAAAATTATTTAATTAGGACGAGAACATTAATTTCCTTTATGTTTATAACAATAACATTATTTACAATACTCTAATAGTTTAAATCTGTCTGATTTAGTGGAACTTGTAAAAACTATATTGGGTTAAAAATTAATAACACAATTAAATAAAAAATTGTAAAAATAAATCATATTTTGCTCTGTTGTTAAGGAGAATTTTAAAAATCAGAGATCTAAATAAAAAATGTCAGCCAGAAACAGTAGATGATAAAATTGAAATTAAGATATAAATAAGAAAAGCAATAAGAAACAGTAGATAATAAAATTCAAATAAAGATCTAAAAAAATGTCAATAAGAAACAGTAGATGATAAAATCATAAAAGGATCATGATCATATTTTTCTAAATAAATTTTCTGCTTTCAATGGAAATCTTAGATAAAGATAAAAGCATTAATTCTCTTTTATTATTACAATTATTTATGCATAATTTTCAATGTTCGGAAATTCGGAAAAAATGTCTGATTTAATATGTTGTAAAAACTTCATTAGTAAAATTAAATTTTTCCTCGGAAATTAATACCCTACTAGTTAAATTGAAATAATAAATCTTGTTTTGCTGTATAAAGAAGAATTTAAAATTCATAGACTTAATGATTGCAAAGGCAGAATCAGGAAGTGTAAAAGGACAAAGAGATAGATAAAATTGAAAGAATCAAAATTACATTTACTTTTATACCTGAAAGAAATCATAAATTAAGACAAAACATATTATTTTCCTTCCAATTTTATCACAATACTTACGAAATAAACGCAGAACAAAATAATTTTAAAATAGCGTATGAATTAACCTTTTCAAAATATCCAGAGTTTCAACAACATTAGTTTACACAGTATTAAGTAACGTTATGCAGTTCCTAAAGTATTATAAGGAAGTTTTAGTATGCAACTATTTAAAAAAAAAGGCTATCAAGTTCCTTACTTTTAAATTTGAAACAAAAAATGCAAAAATAAACGCATATAGCAAAGTAAATAACTAGAAAAACGGATAAATTGCAACATTTTCTGGTAGTGACGATATCCAAAACTGATAAAAGAAAAATATAAATAAATATTAATTGTACTTGAGAAACATATAAACTTATTTTTTAACTTCTTGTAATTACGTACTATTATTCTACTACTATTCTACTTCATTACTACTATTCTACTTATTATTTATTAATCTTTCATTCCAAAAAGTTAACCGACTAAATTATTGGTGTAATAAATGCTTTTTTTTAGTTTTATTTTCTATAATAGTTACGTGTTTTGTGTAATCCGAAACATTTTATAACTAATTACATAATATTATTTTACTTCTATTTCACTTTATGAGTACAATTCTACTTAATATTTAATTATCTTTAATTCCAAAAAGTTAACCGACTAAATTATTTGTGTGATAAATGTATTTTTAGCTTTATTTTCTACAATAGTTACGTGTTTTGTGTAATCCAAAGCGTTTTAACTAATTACATACTATTATTCTACTACTATTCTACTTCATTACAATTATTCTACTTATTATTTATTAATATTTAGTTCCAAAAAGTTAACCGATTTAATTATTTGTGTAATAAATGCCGCGACATTTATTACACAAATAATTAAATTAACTATTGTAGAAAATAAGACTAAAACGCGTTTTAGCCTTATTTTCTACAATAGTTAAGCGTTTTGTGTAATCCAAAAAGTTTTAACTAATTATATGCTATTATTCTACTACTATTCTACTTTATCACTACTTTTATACTTTTTATTTATTAATCTTTACTCCAAAATGTTAACCGTTTAAATTATTTGTGTAAGAAATGCTTTTTTACCCTTACTTCGACAATAGTTACGTGTTTTGTGTAATCCAAAACGTTATTTTTAGTGCAAAATTTCAACATCAGTTTTTGCCGAACATTTTCCAATGGTAATGAGAGTGCATTTTTTCGCAGTATAGAATATTTCTAAAAAAAAAATTATTACATATTTTAAAGTAAAAAGTATTTTAATCAAGTTCATAAAATTATCTAATCCATAAGCAAATGAATATCTGGTTATTCATATGACTGACTAGGTTTCTATGTTCGAAATAAAATTCCAGCTTCTGCACTTTTTGAAGAACATTTCCTAGTGCTTTCGTATAAAACAATATCTTTTGTCACCGTAAGTGGAATTCATTTTAGAAAAATTATATTCCCTCCGTCCCAAATTAGTTGCTACATTTAGATCAAAAAATTTTTTTTAAATTTTATTTGCTACATTTCAAGTAGGTGGAGTCATAAGTAACTCCTGATGCAGTTTAGTAGTTCGACACCAAAAAATTGTAATACCTGGCCTGCCAACTACTAAGAGTTTTGCAAGGTATTTTAGACATTTAAAAATTAAAACTTTCAGATTTTTTGGTAATTTTGCCCAAATTTTAAAAGCTTCACCTTGAAAAAGCTGAAACAAAAAGGCGTTGTATATGAGCTTTTAAATCGTTTATATGTAGTGGTGTGGAAGATAAGTTTAAATGGATAAAAAAATAAGGATAAGTCGTATATTTAAAATTTTACATTTCAGGAACAATTCAACCGATTATTCAAACTTTGTATTTTGTCATGTAAAACTACATATTTTATGATACCCCGATCTATCCCAGAAATTAATTTCTGCTTTACAAAATTATTATAGGCATAAATTATTTTTTGATAGACCAATTAATCCCAGAAGTTTGTTTATATGTTACAAAATTACGATAAGCAAACCTTATTTTATGATACACTGATCTGTTCCAAAAGTTAATTTTTGCGCTAACAACTTTTGGAAAGCAGAACTTATTTTATGATACACCGATTTATCCCAGAAGTTAATTTCTGTGTTAAAAACTAACAATAAGCAAAACCTATTTTATGATACACCGATTTATCCCAGAAGTTAATTTCTGCTTTACAAACTTACAATAAGCAAAACTTATTTTATGATACGCCGATTTATCCCAGAAGTTAATTTTTGCTTTATAAACGCACAATAAGCAGAATTTATTTTATGATACACCGATCTATCCTAGAAGGCAGAAGTTAATTTCTGCGTTACAAACTTACGATAAGGAGAACTTATTATATATATACATATAAATCTCATATCTATGCAGTTTGTAGTCCTAAGAGAGCTTACTCGTTTTAATTTACAACAGTTCACAACAGCGATAAGCAAAACCAAAATACTGAGATAAGTTTTATAAAGTTAAATTAATCTCTAATTAAAGTGTCTCTTTTAGTCGAAACAAATACGGAACTCTGTCGCTGAGATTCTAACATCCCAAATATAAACAGAACCGGGTGAAGTCTTTAAATTGAATGATTACCATTAAAGCACAGATTCTTACACTTTATTTGTTACGGTCGTTCAACCTAAAAGCGAATAAAGCGTCAGTTAACTTTTATTTTACAGGCATTGTAAAACAAAACTGCAATAATGGGGATTTTTATGATCAATCCAGGAAAAGAGTGAAGGGCTCTGTTCAATTTATGAAATTAATTTTGAATGTTTTATGAAATTGATTTATTGTTAACCGATTATTACATTGATTTTATTTTTAATCTGTCTGGTTTTATTTCACGAAGTTAAATTTCTTAAAAAAGAACGTTGTTTCAAAAATGTATTGTTTTATAAATATCGAAAACCACGCTAAAATAGTTTTGTTAATATGATTATAAATGCATTACGTACTTTTTAATGAATGCTTTGCTCAGAATTGTTATGTGTATTGCTCAGAATTGCTAACTATAACGTCTCATTCCACCTTAGTAACAAAATTAATGATAAAATAATAGTTAAAATTGGTAATTTATTTTCTTTTAACGCAGTATGCGTAATATTTAAAACATAAACTTTAATATGCAAATTTCTGTATTTAGCAGACAGAATGTTCCATAATAACCACCGTTTATACAGATTTTTTTTTTATTTCTTGTTCAAAGATATGTAATTTTAATCTAAAAATACAGGTTTGAGTTAATGATCTTATAAATCTTTATTATTATTATTATAAACCTAATAAAGACATAAATTCCAACTTCTTCCGTTGAAGCAAATTTTGCTCATTGCTTTTACTATTTCGATATAATGATGTTGTTTTAGGATGATTTGGCCACCGAGATACATAAACAAATAAAACAATTACATGAGACCTGATAACAGCGGGGTGAAGTTTAAAAGTGTTGGCAAAACTTCACAAACTTTCTTGTTCAAAAATATACAAGTTAGCAATCGCAAGTGAATAGTTAAGTTTAAAAAAGACAATATCTTTCTCGAAATCTAATAAGTGTCGAAAAAGGTGAGACTGAAAATATCAAAAACTGTTTGATTGCCGAAAGATGTTGAAAAGAACTTGTAAGAAACACCACCGAATTTCAGTAAGTAATGTACGAAAGCAGGGAGATAATTTAGACAGTTTTTATAAATTTTCAGAAAATGGCATACTAATCATTATTTTGAATATCTAATTTTTTTCCTTAAAATTTTAACTCTTAGTTTCATTTTTAATGACAATTCTGTTAATTTGGATGCTAACTTATTTAATATTCCTACCACTTGGAGTTAGATGATACATTTTGATCGAAGATTTTGTGCCAAATTAGTTGCTCATCTTTAGTAGATGGAATCATAAATAATTTCCGATGGAGTTTAGCTGATCAATACCAGTAAAATTATACAATCAAGGAATTCATGCGCTGTTAAAAATTTCTTGAAAAAAATACTTTAATAGCAATTTATTTAATTGTTTTTGCCGTATTCAAATGGACTGTAAAATAACCATAAATAAAATAGTAAACAAACTTTTAACTGAGAGAAAAACCGTTTGTAAACCTTTTTTTTGTTGCCATAATACTGTAAAGCAAGTAAAGTTTTATCTCCCAAACTAAGCCTAACTAATGAAGTCACTTAGTTTCTTGCAACTACATTAATATAATAGCCGAGAGGGCTAATCTGTCAGGCTCATAATCGACAGAACAAACGAGTCCCAGAGCTGACACTGAAATATTTCCTCCATTCCGTTCAACACATGAAAAGTTTCCAGTGTTCTGCACTCTCCACTGCTCGTCACCTAGCGAAAAGTCAAACTTATATGTCCAGTTAATTTTGATATGGTTTTAAAACCATCCAGTTTTGAACGGTAAAAAAATCCGTATAGTTTTGTATTCGTGGTTTTAAAACTATACTAGTTTGAAATGGTTTCAAAACCATAAAGATAAAAATGTTCTTAACCGTAACTTTACGGCTAATTGGATGGACAAATTGCTGCTGGTGGTTATTTTACCATAATTTCGAAATTGAAATTCTAATAGTGCGAATCATTAGATGAAAGCTAGTTTTATGCGATTACTGGTGCGAGAGTTATTATAAAATGTTGCGTGGCTAAAGAGTAGGTAAATCCTGGACTTTTGAAACTGATTTAAGGAGGGTAAGTGCATAGTATAGCTTACTAAAAACTCCGAAGAACATTCGAACAAAATTATAAAATCATCAGTATCAATAATTATCACTAAAGTATTGAGATGTAGCAACTAATTTGGGGCAGAATCTTATTTTTTGTCCACCATATCCCCATGAATTGGGACGACCGCGTTGCAAATGGGTGGAGCAAATGGGTTAACTTGATTCACTATCGCTAAAATATCCAGTGAACTCTCGTTACTACGATATCCGATACAACAATAACTCCCTCTATTACAATGATATTTCGTTGTCCCAATGAACTTGCATATGAATTAATGTTATCCGCATCTCAATATTGCGATATTGTTTAAAGCAATAAGCCCCTGTAAAACGATTTTTTTCCCAATTTTCAACCTTATTTTCTCCATTTATTATTGGTTTTCAAATAATGTAATAAATCTTATTTTATCATATTTTGCCATTTTTTGCGGTCTTTTCTGACAGAAGAAGACTCACTGCTGATTATGTACTTATCTTATTTCTTTTCATTAAAGTGAATGACTTTTGTATTCAGATTTTATTGCCCCATTCTTGATGTACATAGTCCACCCCAAGATCTTCCATTCTTAGAATTGCCTCCCTTAACTCTTAAGAAGTCACAGATGTAACATTGCTATCTGATTTCATATTTAACCATAATTACCACTCTGCAAATTAAATTTTTATACAATATATAAATTTATAGTTAATACATATATAACATTAAAATTAAAAAAAATCTTATTGTGTCCCTAAAGTATATAGGCCCTCCATATAATCTATTCATCTACAATAGAGTTTCCCAAACGTATGACTTTTGTGTACCCTTTAGAAATTTTCGTAACACTGTGTACCACTAATACAAAAATGAATGTATTTTTTACTATAAAATAATTGCACAAAAGTTAAAAATCTGTTGACACCACTGATTATTAACTGGCTGTTGACACCACTGATTATTAACTGGCTGTTGACACCACTAATTATTAGCTGTTAACTCTGCAAAAAATAGCCAATAGAAAAATACGTAATCGTAAATTTTTAATGGCTAGCTTTGTTTTTAAATAATTTTTTTTGTTGAAAATTTCGCTTGTTGCAAGATATTTTGCCTAAGAACGCGTACCTCCGCTAAACTGTTCCCGTACCCCTGGGGGTACGCGTACCACACTTTGGGAAACACTGATCTACAACAATATATTTATTTGGCCCCCAAAATATTGTCGCGAGGTTTTACGTACTTACTATCACCAGATATGGGAACGTTTAAGAAGCAACGAGTAAAAGTACAAGTACTTTAAGCAAAAATACCGAGTAAAACGTTTTGATTTGGAAAAGTAACGAGGAAAAAGTACAAGTAAAAGTATAGGTACAAAAAGAAACCAAATGATTTTCAAGTACATTTCGAAGAAATTGAGAATTCGAAGTAACTTTAAATTTCATTAAAAAATGATAAGAAAAATGTAAAATTTTTAACTTTAAGGCATTCAGTTATAATTTAAATACTGAAAATTTTCAAAATGCATGAAAACATTATAGAATTTATTGAAAGAGTGAACGTTGCGTTGAAAATATCCAGAAACCAAACCATAAGTTAAAATTCAATGTTTGTATAGAAAAAGGAGTTTTAGTTTATGTTAATTTTGAAGCTGCCAAATGTTTAGAAATTTCGTTTTTGCTCTCGGAAACAGTAGTAATAAATTAAATTTTTGAACAAATTCGATAAACATTAGAATGTTTATTTAAAGAAATAAGTTAATAAATAAGAATTTGTATATTCATATGTAGGAAATCCATTAAATTAAGTCTCGTTGTCATAAACGTTAAAAAAATTATTTTTAAACTTTAAAGAAATATATATATATATATATATATATATATATATATATATATATATATATATATATATATAGCACTCCTTTTGCGGATATAATCGTGTGAGCTGATGAAGAGATTATATCTTTTCTTAGTTTTGTTTTCCAAATTTTAATAAATTATTTTTTTTTTTTTTTTTTTTTTTTTTTTTTTTTTTTAAAGGTATTAAAAATTATGTTCTTTTAAATTCTTTTAAAATATTATTGCTAATAAATTTTTTTCTCTTGTCATTAATTTGTTTTTTTTCCCCATATTTTCTCAATTTTTTAGCTTATATTATGAGTTCTATATACTTGCAGCTTAAGCGCAGTTAATAAAACTTATTAATTATTTTCGTTTTTCTCTTTGTTTTTTTGTGCTATGTTATAGTGATCATATTTAAAGCAGCTTTAGCGCTTGATATTATCTACTATTACCTTACTTCCGTTTTCTTTTTGTTTCCGTTTTTAGTTTGTTTTTGTTTTTATTGTGCTATGTTATAGTGATCATATTTAAAGCAGCTTTAGCGCTTAATATTATCTACTATTAGCTTACTTTCGTTTTCTTTTTGTTTCCATTTTTAGTTCGTCTTCTAATTTCGTGTGTTTAGGGAATTGCTCTTTGAGCCTAATTTTCGGACTTCAGCAGCAATAATATTTGACTCCTGCTAAAAATCAATTCAAAATGAGTAAATCCTGTTTTTTTTTTTTTTTAATAGTTGTTTTAATTTTCAAACTTTTTAATTACAAGCTTTAAATTATCATGTATTATACTATTACCTTGCGCGCATCCATTTTCGGGCCCACCCAAGGTAACTAACAAATTAGACGCGCTTCAGTTTTGCAGTAAGAACGTGCCATAAGATATCACTTTATTTATGCTTCTGTTTTCATATATTGTAATCTGGCAATCTTATTACGAAAATATTATAAATCATTCTTGAAAGATTCCGGTACGCGTAAGTTCATTTAATTCGCTCCTCACTATGTAGATTTCTTTTCGTGTACTGATCTCTAATCTCTTTACATTTTATTTTCAGTTTTTTTGCTTTATATATTTCTTTGTTTTTCCGTACATATTTTTTACTTAATGTGTTCCAATTTCGTTTAAAATTTTTTGAGTGCTCCTCACACTGTTGTATTGATATACTTTGCTTTGGCTATATTAATACAATATTAGAAAGCATTCCTTTTGCGGATATAATCGTGTGAGCTGATGAAGAGATTATATCTTTTCTTAGTTTTGTTTTCCAAATTTTAATAAATTATTATTATTATTTTTTTTTTTTTTTTTTTTTTTTTTAAAGGTATTAAAAATTATGTTCTTTTAAATTCTTTTAAAATATTATTGCTAATAAATTTTTTTCTCTTGTCATTAATTTGTTTTTTTTTCCCATATTTTCTCAATTTTTTAGCTTATATTATGAGTTCTATATACTTGCAGCTTAAGCGCAGTTAATAAAACTTATTAATTATTTTCGTTTTTCTCTTTGTTTTTTTGTGCTATATATATATATATATATATATATATATATATATATATATATATATATATATATATATATATATATATATATATATATATATATATATGCAATATTGAATACACGTATAATTACAAAAGTTTTATTGTTAAAGTTAATGATATGATGAACTAGATATCTATATGGTAAAATTCGAAAAAAGGAAAAAATATTTTTTATACAAACTGTACAGTTTTTTTTAATGCGTACGATATTTCACTTAAAATACGATATTTCACACTCTCTTAATTTGTTTTGAGGAAAACTATTATAGAAATCCAGAAAAAAGTAACGATTTCTTCCGAAATTCTCGTTTCAAGTACTTCTACTTTTTCGCAAAAACTATTCAGTGTTTTGTTTTGTAACTTCATATGAAAGTGTAACACAGTTCTGCAGATTTCTAAAAGTTTATAAAGAATTTTAGACTGATAAATTGCAGAAATACTCCATTTGTCCATTCCGAACCTAGGTTCACCTGAGCCTTCTCACTATTAACGAGTACTGATTTTTTTCATCACGCTCTCTTTACTGGTAGTCCAATTAGATTTCAATAGCGGTTTTTCCATCTTAATAATAATTTGAGTTTCTCAATGTGTATACTGTTTAAAAAGGATTCTAAATATACTTATTAAGAGCAGTACTTTTTCAAAATAGTTATATTCTGTTGCAAGTTAAGAAAAAACCATTATCTCTATGGAAAGAGCCTGTTTGCATCTAAGTACACGCCAAAAGGACGCCAAGCTCCCAGCACGAACGAATATCAACATCGCTAAATCTTGAAAAGAGGTTGCACAGCCTTCTTTTTGCTTGCTTTCTCAAATCGTGTTAAATAGAATTATCAACTAACATGTAATAAGAATTAATAAAAATGATATCTGAAAATCGTAACAAATATACGCCGTTCTGTTCGCAATTAAAGAAACTGATGAAAGAATTATAAATATTGTTTCTTGCAGACGATTTTCTGCTACAGCGAAACATAAGTAAAAATTCTTTATCTCGCATTTGATTTGCTAAGGGTATGTCAGCATAAAACCCGCTATTTTCAGTACTCCAATCAAGTCCAATGCTCTTGCAACGTCATATAGCTGTTTCTTTTTCAGGAACGAATGCTCTCCGAATTAATCAAAATATGTCGCCTAGTGTAGAATTCAAGTAAGACTACAAAACTATAAGTTTTTTTTAATAACTCCGAGACATATTAAGGACGAATCAAATTTCTGTCTGACTTGTTTAACTTTTAAAAGCTTTTAAATTGTTATATATATATACACAGGGTGATTCTAAAAAAATGGACGAAATTTTAGGAAGTGATAGTACACACTCAAGCAAACAATTTTTATCAAAGAATGCATGGTCGAAAGCAAAACGCAAAACCACTAGAGGGGGTCAAATTTTATGTTCTTATATGAGGCAAAAACACACAAAGAACGATGAAGTTAAGTTACAAAAGCAAATTTAATGGCATTTGATTACAATAAGTGTTCAAAACAGTAGCCGGCAGCGGCTATGCACGCAGCACAACGGCGAAGAAAAGGTAGGCGAACATTCTGAAACACACCAGGCATATCACGAACTTTCCCTGCAGCGGTCGAAAGCTTGGCAACAAGTAACGCAGCGCAGTAACTCGCAACAGGAATTTCACGTTTGCATCAAACAACTTTCTAAATGTGCAAGCACCTTTGCGTTTGGCTTTCGACCTTGCATTCTTTGATAAAAATTGTTTGCATGGGTGTGTTCTATCACTTCCTGAATTTTTGCCCATCTTTGTAGAATCACCCTGTATATATATATATATATATATATATATATATATATATATATATATATATATATATATATATATATATATATATATATATATATATATATATATATATATATATATATATATATATATATATATATATATATATATATATATATATATATATATATATACAGAGAGAGAGAGAGAGACTCCTTTAATGGAATCCCGCAAAGAAAATAGTGTAGTGTGTCTACCACTAATAACTTATTATTTTTTTGAAAATTTATTTGAAAGTTATTATATTTTTTAAATCAATTTAAAAAATTATAATTTTTTTAGTTTGACATTTCCCCTACCCCAGATGAAAATTATCAAAATCAATACCATATTCTCCGTTTTTTTAAAAATTTTATGGGCCTAGATAATACAGCATTGGAGTAAGTTTTTAAATAATAAAAAATTTGAACAATAACTACTTTGATTTCCTCAAAACTATAACTTTTCCCATTAGTGACGTTCTGCGTCATTTTTAGACGAAGCCTATAGGGCACTGGCTAAAGATAGGTTAAACTTGACCTAACTGTCTTGAGTAACTGCTACAAACTCACATCAGTTATGAAAATAGCGCATTATTTTCGAAAAAGCCTAATTTCATGCGAGAACAGAATCTTCGAAAAATAGTCTTAAGAAGAATTTATTAGGCTTCGAGAAAATGAACTTAAAAAAGTTTTTCGAAGAACTCTAATGTAGGAGTAGATATCGAACGCTCAAATATCGTCTCATACCCTTTTGTGGTCCTGAGGATGACAGGCGATATGACATGGTCGAAGGGGGGCAGGCACTCAAACTTTGGCAAAAATCATCACGTGATTATAGAATGCTTTCCGCACCTTGGCAATATAATTTTTTTCGCCATCTTCAATCTCTTCTTCCTTTCTTTGGCGAAGTGGAGAGTACTTGGCATCTCGACAAGGAAAAAAAATTTTTTTTTTGTAATGATCTTCAACTTCTAAGGTATTTCAATTTCTTTTTTTAAAGTTTGAGTTTTAAAATGTCTCCTAAATTTTTGTAAGATGTCGAAAATACTAAGAGAATGTTTGTTGATTTGATTGTTTTTAGTTGAGCTTTGATAATTCAACATTTAAGATGAGGTTGCTATTTTCGAAAGAGATTGCTACAATAGAAAATTTTAAAATTTTTTAATAACTTTAGTGATTGGATTATAATTATCACATGCACAGTTTCTTTATTCAGCTAAATAATATTCCTTTTTAAAAAATTATTTTGACACAAGTCTTTCTTAAAACGTAAGATTGATTATGAATCCAACGGTTATAATAATTTAAATAATTATAATCATTAAAATATTTGTAAACATTTGTAGGAAATTTGAACAATGTTGAATAAACGTTTTTTAAAAAAATCTAGTGTAATAAGCAAAAAATCATATTTTTTTAGAGATATTAATAAATATAGAAACATAACAAACATAACGTAACAAACATAACATAACAAGATAATAAAACTAACTAACTCAGTGGCGCGACAGCCCATTAAGAGGGCCAAGGCCGACTGTGCCCATCTCAGTTTTCTTGACCTTGGGCTCTGGGGTGCAGGAGCATATGTTCCGGTCAGGTGGTCAGCCGAACGCGGGACCCCCAGTGTTAGTTCCCAAGCATGCTTGGTACTCATTTTATCGACCCACTGAAGGGATGAAAGGCTGAACAAGATAATAACATAACATAAAATAAGATGATGAGGATGCAAATGATATTTTAGCGATGATAAAAAAGCGCACTTATCAAATGCTAAACATCTGAACTAAGGGCTTAAAAAGGAGAGAATTTAAAAAATAAAGTCCCTCTTAGCAAGACTAGAAGCGTGAAAAATCTTTACTAGCCATACCTTTGACTCTTTACACTTACAAAGAATATGGGGATAAAAAATTAAAAGAGGGAAAAAAACTCACCTCGAGCATATAATTTTTCCTCGAAACATTGACCTAATAAATTTAGACACCCTCGACATAATTTTCCCTCTGCAATATTTAAATTGAGGTCTGCGTTAATCTGGTGCTCGCTTTTTGATGAATGCATTTAGAGTACAATGATTTTATTTTTTTCTCCACAGTCCTTTAAACAAATTCAACTTATTTCTAAATATTTTTCTCCTCAATTGGTATGTTTAAATTGTCATGGTTTAGATTCCCATTTTTCTAATAAAATAAGAGTTTCAATATCTACTTTAAAGTCTCTTTAAAGTAGAGTTGTAATATCTACTTTAAGATCTCCTTAAAGTAGAGTTTCAATATCGTCTTTAAGGTCTCCTTAAGAAGAGTTTCAACATCTTCTTTAAAGGTTTACCTAAAGAAGAGTTTTAATATCTACTTTAAGATCTCCTCAAGGCAGAGTTTTAATATCTACTTTAAGGCCTCCTCAAGGCAAAGTTTTAATATCTACTTTTAGGTATCCTTAAAGAAGAGTTTCAATATCTACTTTAAGGTCTCCTCAATGCAAAATTTTAATATCTACTTTAAGGTCTCCTTAAAGAAGAGTTTTAATATCTTCTGTAAGGTCTCCTTTAAGAAGAGTTTCAATATCTACTTTAAGGTCTCCTTAAAGAAGAGTTTTAATATCTTCTGTAAGGTCTCCTTTAAGAAGAGTTTTAATATCTACTTTAAGGTATCCTTAAGGAAGAATTTTAATATCTGCTTTAAGGTCTTCTTAAAGAAGAGTTTTAATATCTACTTTAAGGTCTCCTCAAGGCATAAAAGAAGAGTTTTCAGGAGTTCGATCAAATTATGGAAGCATTTCTATACTAACTCAATGTGAATAATATTTATTTAAGCAGCAAATGTTTCGAAAATTTTAAAAAAAAGGCTAAGCAATTGTCAGAATTTGAAAGATACTTGAATCCGTTTAGAAATGGAGATCTTTTTTCCCATGCCAAATTTCGGATCGACCAAATTAAGGAGAGAAAGTAAACAACTTTTATATAGCATTAATGCCAGGAAATCAAATTCATTCTAAAGGATTGCAATAGCTATATTAGAATAATTTTTAAATTAAAGTGGTATTTAAAATTGAAGCTTTTAGATGCAGTACTATTTTTACCAATGCAAAATTTGCATCGTTCAAAATGAGCGCAGGAAATTAAAAGCTTCTTTCCCTATACCACTATAGTTAAAAAACATTCTAGTATAAAAATTGCAATCCCATAAAATTATTTCCAAATAAACGTTATGAATCTTAAATTTTAGTATCAAACAAATCCAGGAAAAATGTCGGAAAATAAAATCCCAAGTCATATCTTTAACTCTTCATATTTTCAAAGAATATTGGGAGAAAAAATAAAAAAAAGAAGAAATATTCACCTGGAACAAATAATTTTCCCGCGAACATTGACCTAATAATTTCGCACATCTACATACGATTTTTCTTTTGCAATGCTTGAATTGATGACTGCGTTCATCTGGTGCTTGTTTTTTTTCCTAATACTAATACTTCTGGTGCTTGCTTTTTCATGAATGCATTTAAAGTTCTTCAATAATTTTATTTTTTCTCCACAATGTTTTAATCAATATTTAACTTGTTTCTAAACATTTTTCTTCTCAATTGGTACGTTTAAATTGTTATGGTTTAGATTCCCATTTTTCTAACAAAATAAACTACAAAACTGATTATAAACTAAAACATTCGCAAATTTCAACATCCCGGAAAAGTTTTAGACGCTGATAGCTCTTTTTTATGATATTTTTACGAAAGTTAAAAAAAATCTCTACCAACGATATCTCTTAACTCTATACTTCTAAAGAATATGAGGATAAAAAACGGAAAAAACTCACCTCGAGCATATAAATTTTCTAGCAAAATTGACCTTATAATTTTACTCATAATTTAAGATATTTTTACGGAGATAAAAAATACTGAAAAATTTCTACCAGCGATATACTTACAAAGAATATAGGATTTAAAAAATAAATACGTGAAAAAACGATTACTTCAAGCAGATAAATTTCCCTCTAAAATTGACCTTATAATTTTACACATTTACATACAACTCTTCTACTGCAATGCATGAATCAGGGCTGGATTACCCATTATGCCAGACTGGGCCATGGCCTGGGGCCCCTAATGATTAGGGGCCCCCTTAAAATGGATTTTTTGGAAATAAATTAAAAAAAATTAAGAAAAACAATGATTTTTCAAATTTTTTCAAAATGTTATGATTATTTTTTAGCTCTAATTTAATTAAATAAAGTAAAATTAAATTTATTTTTATTTATTTTAATTTTAAATATGCTTTCTTAAATGAAAAGATATAAAAATTCTTTTATATTTGAATAAATAAAAAATATACGAAAAAAAAATTTAATCTAAGGGCCCCAAAAATTTGAATCTCCTAGGGCCCCGCCTACGCTTAATCCGGCCCTGGCTTGAATTGATATATGCGTTAATATGTATGGTTCTACACAAATTTAGCTAGACGTTAATGCTACAAAGTAGGTTAGAAATAAAAATTCTTGCAGATTTTAACATCCCAGAAAAGTTTTAGACGTTAAAGTCCCTCTTTTTTAAGTATTTTTGCGAAGGTAAAAACCTGAAAAATCTCTACAAACGATATCTTATAAATCCTTATACTTACAAAGAATATGGGGATGAAAAAAACGAAAAAGGGGAGAGAAAAAACTTACAAGCATGTAATTTTCCCTCTGCATCGCGCCCCGTCACAGTGAAAGGGCGAAAAATTTTCATTCAATTTTACCGTTACATTTTTATCGCTAGGTTGCGACCCCGACTTCCCATTAGCGAAACGAAGGCGAAGACAGGCAGCTCGTTATGACGAACCAACCGCGCAAGCCATCAAATGACTTCTTGTTTTTATTGTTCTTTATTCCACCTTTCTTTTCCCTCACCCCCCTTCTTATCACTTCTATCACCATCACCTTTTCTTCCAGGAGATGCCCCAAGAGGTTATGATTCGGAGTTTTTGTTGTTCGGAGTTTTAATCTTTAGATATTGAACTTCTATATGCTCAAATACAATGTTCTTGAAAAAGGGCAGATCATTCTGAGGTATTTGAGAATAGGAGTAAAGCGAAGAAGAAAAAAAATTATGGTTTATTTATTTCGTTTGTTTCTTTTTCTTTTTATGGTTTTATGAAATCGTCAGCTTTAGATAAGTATTGCAGTTTTAATGTTGTTTGTTTAAAGAAGAAAAATAAAAGTTAATGTCGTTTCATGAGTCAGGATAATAAAATGTTCCATAGCTCGAAAATGCACTTACTTCATATGAATACTAAATGATCGTCACAAGATTACTTATCATAGCTTTTTTTTTGTAAATTTTTTTATCTCTAAATCTATTACCTAACAAATAAATTCAACTAATACAAAAGTTATAAATTAAGTCAAATATGAAGGGGAAGGGGAGGGTAAATCCAGAGAAATAGAATATTTCTGTTATTCATCACTCAAAAATTCCCAGTCAATTCTATCTGAATAGCAAAACTATATTACACTTTCATAACTTGTAATAAAATAAAACAATATATTGTTATATTGGAAAATAAAAGGCAAGGTTTTAAAAGTAACTTCTTAATTTTTACTGCATGTGCAACTTCAGGTAGTTTTTATTCACCCTTTTTATTATATACTAGCCGCCTAAGGTGGCCAGCTGTCCGCCACGCTTAAGGTTTTCACAAATAAAGTTTTTTAAAGCATAGCAGGAAATCTGAAGATTAGTGGACAATTAAAGTGTTACTGTCCTGCAATTTTGTCTTCATATCCAGTTCTGCTGCAGATGTGTTATAGCTCTTGAGGATGTTTGAAGATGTAACTTTGCTATAGTAACCTAAGGCCTATGGTAACCTAACCTATAATATAACTATCAGGTGGAGATTTTTTTTTCTTCTTAAAGGCCTCAGAAATTGTAAAAGCATACAAAAGTTGCCTTCGAAATCATCATTGGCCAATAGCTGAAAATTAAACGCGATCCTCTTCCAATCTTCTTTGACGTTCCTCAGGTGTTTCTCGGGCCCTAGCACTGCTAGTTAAGACACGATCCTCTTCTAATCTTCTTTGACGTTTCTCTGATACTTTTTAAGCTCTAGAATTGCTTGTCGAAATTCGGTCATGTTCCATCCTTCTTTGACGTTCCACAGACGTTTCTTGGGCCCTTCTTCTTTGAGAATCTCTTAATACCTTTTCCTTTGACAAAATACAAAGTTTTTTGGAAGGCGGTTCTGCCATGTCAGTAATCGGGTTTTTAAGAAGTCAACGAATACTTTAGAACAACAATTACTATGAAAGTAAATCATGAAACTTCAATATTAAAATCTAAGTGCTTACCTGCAAACTGAAACTTTCTGAAAATAACTAATTACATTTAATAAAAACTGTTAAAATAAAGAATAGAAAAACCAAAGAGATCCAAGGTAAGTGTGATCGTTCCTTCAAAAACAATTAAATTCCTATTTTATATATTATATAGCTACAACGCTTAAGAAAAAAAAACTAAAATGCTAAATATATGAAAAGAACACGAAAACGAATTAATTTTTTATGGTATCAATTTCTATTTCTATATAATTTTTTATGGTATCAATTTCTATTTCTATATCGCTACAAAAACTATCGTCTTCGCTTAAGAAAAAAAAAATAGAGGGTGGAAAGAAGAAGAAAAACTTATTATAACAATTATGAACAGCGACAAATATATCAAAGCGAAGCGTTCTATTTAGTTGTCGAAAATTAATATTTCAATTGTAAGGTTCGCATTAGCATACATTTATAAGAGTGGAGAAAAGTATATGCATTTTTTAATAGTTTTTTTAATATGGCTCTTTGAAGACGAAAAAGCATAGATTTTCTTACAAAATGACTGATAACTAAAAAACTAATCCAAATTTTTGAAAAAGAAAAAAAAATACTTCTTCATTATGTCAAAACACAATTATGTGCCGAGTTTCGTGCCCGGGCGAGGCTTCTGGGGCGATATATTGTGATTACAGACAGACAGACAAACAGACACGCACACAGCCGCGTTTATTATTATGTATAGATGAATATGTTTATAATGCACTTTACTAGTCACACTAATTATTACTCACATTAAAAGAACTACATTAATTACTTATTGCACAGTTTTAAGCTTTTTTTTTTTAATTTAAAAAAGAAATTTTGTAGTCAATTTTAAACAGCTCCAAAAATTTTGTTTCATTTTATTGAATTTATTTGAAGCCACCTCGTGAGCTGGAGGAAAATATGGTGTAGTTTCCAAGAACTGTATGAAGTCCTCAAATGAGGACTGCACGGAAAAATATAATGTAAATGTCCCCATGTGAAGATCATATTCGCGAGTTAAAATGTGTAAAATGTGCTAAAATTTAAAATTTTTAGAAAAAATTAAAAGTACTTAATTTTAGTAAGTTTTTTTCAAAGCTTTATATTTCTAGAAAAAAATAGCATCCCCCCCTATTATTTTAAATTCGAATTTCAGGAGAATGCGCCATACTATCAGCGTGATCTATGGGATTTTCTGAATTTAATATGGGGCTCTCGGGTACAAAAGGTCGGAACCCTTACCAGAAATTAAACTTTAAGAGGTCTGAATTTTAAATTAAATTCTGTGTTATACCACAAAAAGTAAAATATTAAAAGAAATAGAATATATACAGTAAATAGTGGCTACATTGAATAAAGAACGTTCGGATAAAGTTGTGATAAAGCTCTAGAACTTCGAAAAGAGTGATGACATCCTGTGTCATAAGGGCGCATCCTCGTCATTTCCCCCCATCATAATAACCATTTTTCATACAGAAGCGATTGCACCCTGATTTTTTTTGGGACCGCCTTTCGATATCTTAGTTGTATAGCGAGAGTAAGTAATGCTAAAAGGAATTTTATTTTTCAATCCGATATATTATGGTTTTTAGGATTCATTACATGCACTTTTATTTATTACGGAAAAATTTACTTATTAAATAGAACGAAACGTGGAAAAAAATTTATATATAGCCATCATTTCGGTTTAACACTTTGTACGATACAACGCATAACTGAATTATACTAGTTATATTATCTAACATTGATAATAGTGATTTTTTTTTAATATTTTAAAAATAATGTATGCATTTGTAATATTTTTAATAATAAATAAAAAATTAAAAAAAAAACACAAATGAGCAGTCATATTTATTCTAAAATAATAAAAGTTAATTATGAAACGTAAAATGGGAAATATTCTGATTTTACAACATCCATGATAGAACCTTTGCTGACAATTGAACATTTTTTAATAAATTGCTTTTTGATATCTCCAAAACTTTAGCTCTTTTTGCCTCATTGTAAAAGTAAACAATAATATTTTGAGCCTTTTAAAGGACACTATTCAGCTGCAGAAACTGTTCATTGGGAATTCTCTTTCAACCTCCATTAATGATATAAAGTTTTTAAAAAATGAGTTCCGGTAAATCAAGAGTAAACCGCAAAAAAATGAGTTCAAGTAAATCAAGAGTAAACCGCGAAAAAATGAGCTCAGGTAAATCAAGAGTAAACCGTAAAAAATGAGTTCAGGTAAATCAAGAGAAAACTGAAAAAAAATGAGTTTAGGTAAATCAAGAGTGAACCGTAAAATATGAGTTCTGGTAAATCAAGAGCAAACCGTAAAAATGAGTTCAGGTAAATCAAGAGTAAACGGTAAAAAATGAGTTCAGGTAAATCAAGAATGAACCGTAAAAAAATGAGTTCAGGTAAACCAAGAGTAAACCGTAAAGTTTCAAGTACTTAAAAAATGCTTTCAAAATATTGAACTGCTAACAAATTAAGGTAAGATTACTCAGGCAGTAACCTTGCCATAATTTCTTAGCATTGATGATTTGAAAACATTTTTAAAGTATTTGAAACATTATAAAGGTTTACTCTATGCCTACATGAACTCACTTTTCTCTAAACTTCAAATTAATTTTGAAGGGGAAACAGAATTCTCTTTGAACGGTTTCTTCCACCGTATAGCGTTCTCTTAAGATCACTTGGGCCGACTATCAATGATGTACTCTGTAACCTTGTAATTTTGAAACCAATCCAGAAGACAAGGGAACCCAAGCATTGCGACAAACTTGCTTTCGTGGAGGAGTTTTTTACGGAACAAACTCGCATTTCAGTTAGGTGGTGAGGAAAACCACGAGCACATTCCGTGGTTTCTCTGGCGGCAAGGGGATTCTAATCCATTATCCGTCTAGAACTGAGGATATTTTAGGTCAGCACTCTGGTCGGTGCGTGCCGGGAGTAGAATTTGGATTAACCAACCACCACTGAGATTCGAACCTGGGTCACTACATTTGGAAGAGATCACTCCATCCCCTGTCTGCACTGTGGTCGGTATGAACCGGATGTGGATTCGAATCGACCAGCCAACGCCGTAATTTGAACCCAGTTCAGCTTATTGGAAGGCGAACGCTCTATTACCTGAGCCACCGCGACTCAAGAAATAAGAATTGAACAATTACTGAAAATTTTGTTACCGTTAGAAAAAATCGTAAGCCTAAACGATCAAATTTAGACGGCAACTCTCTTAGCTTTGGCATACAATTTTACTTTTCATTGTGGTAACATTGGTACACTTAAATATTATTTTTTTGTCTTCTTTAAACAAAAGTTGATACAATAATTCTTACCCTCTTTATATGAAAATACTTTATAAAAATGCATAAAAGCCTTGACAAATTTCTTAACTCTTTGTCAGCTTTATATATTTTTTTCGGCGCTCTAATTGAAATATAAAATGTATATATATATATTTTTTTAATTCTAAGAAACATCCTGATAGTAACTGAATGAAAATTCTTTATTCATTCATGTACAAAAACTGATCAAAAATTTATTTTGCAAATTAAACAAAATTTCAGTGATGAATTGCAGTTTCTCTTAGATGTAAATAACTGCGAATAAATGCAAATTTGAAAAATTTATCGTTTAGAAGTGAGCTGTATTTAAAACACAACTTAAACACAGAAAAAAAAAATCCGGTGTTTCCCGTTATATTTCATAACAATTAATTATTAAAATGATAAATATAATATTTTTTCACTTATTTTGACGTAAATGAATGTAAAATAATAGAAAAAGCATGAAAAAAATGTTTATTGATAATTCAGGGTCAAAGGGTTAAAAAAATATTACTTGTCAGCAAAGTTAATTCCTGCTTGCAATAGAAAATTCAACTGTTGTATCGTTAGCACTATTAAAGATCGTCATCAAAAGGCGTAAAGAAAGACGTTTGCGTTTGGGTCTAACTGGTAATCGTCATACTTGTAAGATTGTGATCGTTAGCACTTTAATTGGAGACAGATTTTCAAAATCGCACTCAGACGCAGATTTAAGATAGAGTCTTTAAATTAGTTAAATCATTTTTTATTATAGTTACGTTGAGTTATCAACTAGATTTTTACTGAAATGCAACATATAAATCAATAAGTGAGCAGTGAGCAAAATAAAATAAAATAGTAATAAATAAGTAAATAAAAAAAAATAATAAATGAATAAAAAATAAAAACTAATGTAATAATAAATAAATAAAATAAATAAAACAAATAAATAATGAAAAAAAATAAAAACTAATGAAATAATAAATAAATAAAATAAATAAAACAAATAAATAAATAAAACAAATAAATAAATAAAATAAATAAAACAAATAAATAATGAAAATAAATAAAACAAATAAATAATGAAAAAATAAAAAATAAAAACTAATGAAATAATAAATAAATTAAATAAATAAAGCAAATAAATAAATAAAATCTATAAGAACAAACTTAATAACTTTGATCCCAATGATCAGATTTTCACGAGCAAGGATTAAATCTTAATGTTTCCAGGTAGTAACTTTAAAAAATACAAATTAATTAGTGGGCTGCTCCCCCTGCTCGCTAACGCTCGCCAACCCCCGAAAATTGCTAGGCAATCTTATATGGTTTGCTTCGCAAACCAAGCTCTCTTCGCTCGCTACTAACTTAGGTACATTGCAAATGCACAAAATTCTAAGAATTCAAAACAATCATTGAAATCCACATAAAAACTTTTTTTTTTAAAAATTACATCTTTTTAGTAAATACTAAGTTATTAAAATAAATTTGAACTCAAATAAATGACATGTAATTTGTTAAACCTATTAGAAATGTGCTATAGTATAATTCGTGATATAAATCAAAAATCGTCAAATAAATTCGTAATACATAAATTCGTGAAAAAAGCGCTTTCGACAAAATACTAAAATAGAGATCTATCGACAAAGACTACTCACTTCTGCCTAGCTTAATAGTATGAGATTGCCGCAGCTGAATGATTATTTCAGTTTCCGTTTTTAAAACGCTATATGTTGAGCCACCTCAACTAGATTTGGCATGTAACATTTTTAGCGGCAATCATAGGTCGATTTTCTAGCGTTGCCATTCGGGGAGTTGTAATGAGGCTTTTTTTTTCTCGCCGTGTAAGAGAAATAGTAACATAAACAAAACAAACGTTGCCACCGGCGGAAAGGAAATACAGTCAAAATTTGGGAGCCACGTAAGAGAATTATATATATTAGATTAATGCACACAATATTTAGAATTTCGAGACAAGTCACAGAAACGTACTTTTTTTGAATAAACATACCTTTATGCACGATTCTCCCTTTTTTGTTCATGAACACTGCTGAAATCTTATGGAATTTAATCATCTGTCCAATTGGGTTGAAAATTTAATGTTGTAAGTTAAAACATTCTGATCAAAAGTTTTCATTCACACAACGTCCAAAAATGTATAGTTTCCGAGATACGGAGCCTCAAACATAAGAGATAGAGATAGACCCAATTCAAAATTGGTCCCATCACATTATTTTGATGGCTTATGTTGGTTTCAGTGCGATTCATGATGGTCCAACATTATTTGATGGCCACCCATCCTCCAACATTTTCCATTACGCGTTCATGGTTTTCGATATGCCAGCAAACTTCCATCATTCCATGATGGAAAATGCTACTTTAATGCTTTGATGATTAACCATCAAGACAAGTTTGAATCTCATGGACCAACAATCCATGATGGTTCCTACTATACATTTCCCTGATAGTTTAATGGGAATTGTTGTTCATTCCATCAGAAAATTTGGCTTCTTTAATATTGGACCATCATAAATCAGTTCGAATTCCTACATTTGGATGGTGGTTGTTCCTGATCGTTCCAATATTTGATTTCTTAAATACTATGATGGAAATTCATGATGATTCAACATAAGCAAACCATAAAAAAAAGTTTAAATTCTTTTGTTAGATCATCATAAATTCCTACATGGAGGTGATGGTTACTTATGTTGGTCACTATCAAAAAATATAATGGTTCACGATGAAATTATTGATAGTTACCATCAAGATTATGTTGGTCCATCAATGAATAACCATCAAAAATTTTGACTTGGAAATGCTGAAGAGTCATTTAGCGCGTTCTAACGTGCTACTTACTAGCTTTTTCATTATTTACTATAACTTTCAATATTCATTTGAAAGTTCATTATTAACTATTTCTGTTTTCAATTTCAATTGGTTAATGCTAATATCGTGACGGAATTAGAGAATTATTATTTACTAGGAGGCTCCGCCCCCTGTTCGCTAACGTTCGCTAACCCCCGAGAATTGCTACGCAATCCTATGTAGTTCACGCCGTGAACCATGGCTCGCTGCGCTCGCTCGGCAATGAACACAATGTTCTAGCACAAAGAAATAGTATATTATCATCAAAGACATAGTATTTTATCATCAAAAACCTAGTATTGTACTTATGTAGAGGAATTCTATCAATGTTCTTATTGGCTTTTAAAAAAGTATATTAGCTATTTAGATTGTACATGGTGAAAAAATCAATACATTAGCTAAATAAGAAACATATTAGTAAAATAAATTATCAAATATTGCAGTTACTCACCTAAATGCAACTAAATGTGTATAATAAATTAGTTAATGCTAGAAATTCTGAAAGTTTTAGTAATTTTTTTTATTATTTTAAAATATAAACTTTAAACCCTAACTTTTCCTTGTGAGATAATAACCCTCAAAAAGTCTTTCATTTTCAAGAACACAAAAATTTGTTTTAACGCCAAATAAAATATTTTTTGGTGATCAGCATTATTGAAATCAATTTCTATATTAATTATCATTTGTGATAAAGTACATAACATTTTAGAACAGAATAAGGATGTTTTACATACAATAAATTAAAATGCATGGCTGTAAGCATTACCCGAGAAATACCACGTGGAGGTCGCCATGCTGCATTTCTAATCGGGGAGTTTTGATTTTGGCAGTTCCCCTTGCCTACTGCCAATAGAAGTTTCAATTAAATTTTTTCCAAAAAAACATTTTTTTCTGTAAAGGTCTAAGAAATTAACACTAAGCATTTAGAATTTCTTTGAAAACACAATTATAGATTTGGCATCTTGGAGCAATTACTGAAAGGCTGTCAAATGACTTAACTCTTGACAGGCCAACATAAAGTTGTCCATGACTAAAAACTTGTTTAGTCAATACTAAACTGATTTTCTCAAAAGTCTGACCTTGTGACTTATTTATAGCTATGGAGAAGGCCAGCTTAATTAATTCCTAATTGAGTTTAAATTAAATATTATCATGTTCTTAGGGCATGAATCTGAACTGAACAACCTGATAATGCTCACTCTGGTTATTGTTTCCGTTTTTAAAAGCGCTATATGTTGAGCCACCTCATGTGACATTTGCCATGTGACATTTTTAGCAACAATCATTGGTCGATTTTCTAACGTTGCCATTCGGGGAGTTGTAATGAGGCTTTTTTTTGATGCCGTGTAAGAGAAATATATATATAGATGGTTTGAGGCTTCGTATCTCGGAAACTATCAATTTACTGGACTTTGTGTCAATAAGAACTAGTCATAAAATTGTTTTAAACTACAACATATAAAACTTTCAGGCAATTTGAGAGAGAATTAATTTCCATACGATATGTGTTGGGATCCTTTATATATTAGCTAATATATTGTAAAGATACATTTCATCTCGATGTAGCGAGTACATTTGTGGATTAGTTAATGTGTATCAATGATTATTTTCACTGTCATTTATAGAACTCATTATCATAAAAATAATTTTGCAATAAAAGAAACTTTTACAATTATTTATTGTTTTTTTTTAACGTGTAATTTTATAGTAACAGAAAATATATTGGATTATAAAATATAAAAATGTTTACATTCACAAATTGGGTTCAGGAAAAATAGCACCGGAAGGAAAAGCAAGGAAAAAAGCATCGAAAAAACGCATTGAAAGAAAAAGCCACGAAAAAAGCCATTAAAAAGGCATCGGAAAAAGAAGTACCGGAAGAAAGCACCGGAAAAAAGCATAAAAAAGCACCAAGACAAAGTCCCTCATTAACTATTATTTAAATTAGATGTTCCATTCCTTTCCATCCGTTTAACTCGAATTTAATGCCATTTAATAATTATTCGAGTATAATTGAATATTTTAAAAAAGTCAATTAATAAATAAAGTTCATTTTGCAATTAAGTGAAAGGAACTATTAATATTTTATGCATTTTTAATGCTATTATACAATATACTAGCTGAAAACCCGTTTTTCGAAAAAGAAGTAAATATTTAATAAATCAGTTCTTTATCCCTTACATCATGCACAAAACTGATACCACAATTAATAAAGCTCAATTAATAAAGCTCAAATAATTTCCCCTTTCTATTATTATTTGTTGTCCTTCCCCTTGCCTTCCTGCAGTTAGATTGAGCAAAAAACTTTTTTAGTAGTTCATCATCAAAGTAGAGATTAATTGTATTCAGTATCATTCGGCGTGACGCTATTCCTTAGGACCAACTAACTCATGATAGTCAAAATTTACAGCAATAAAGCAATTTTCTCCAGTATTCATCATCTTCAAGGGATCTTAAAAAATCTTTTTCCACAGTATCTGCCATAAAACTGCACAGTATAAATACAGTTTTATCAGGTACCAATTATACTAGTATGGGTATCTCTATACATTATTATATTTGCTATCAATTAAAACTGCATTAATTACCGTAAAATAATTTTAAATTATTCAGTTTTGTAGAAACACCTTTTAAAAGCATAACTATAAACAAATAAAGGATTCAGATAATTTTAGGAATACTAATTTGGTGACGTAGACCATACATGCTATAACGTTCACATTGATAATTTAGTTTTTCTGAGGCAACGACGCATAAATAATTAATTATCAAAGGACGTTCAATAAACCGCTTTTCTTATAGTGAGAGCTATAAGCTAGAAAATATAACGAATCTTTGAAATAGTTGAGGGGGTAAAAAAGAACAGAACTGTCTATAGTTAAATTTAAAACAATGTCTAATGCTAAACTAATCATAAAATTCCATTTCTCAAACGTCTCTTCAGAATGATTTAACCGAAATTTTTAAGCGAATTTTAGGAACGAGGACTACCCCTTTCCTTCACTGTCCGAATTTCAGGACGCTAGTGCAAATGATTCTGTATTTATAAGAGAAACACACACACAGACACGCACTCAAATTCTTCATCTTTCATTTCATTATTATAAATTACAACCCTTCAATCTCCTTAACCTCTGAGGAGAAGAATAACGAAAAATCATTCCGTAGTGGGTTTCTACATCATAAAAGAAGGGACCGAGGGTGTGCGGTATTGGTCCTCGTTAAACTGTTCTATCGTAAAGTGCACAACTTCACGCGCAGGTCGTCGAGCTACTGAAGCGGTGGTGCCATCCACTCTGCAGAGGATCAATATTGTGTTGGCATGTCTTCGGATCATCCTCAGGGATGTTTCCCAGATCGTCGCCAATAGCCCATTGTGCAGCTCTAGTGCGACATAAATAAGCTACAACTACAACATCATAAAAGATTTATGTGTTCTAATTTAACGTTTCGGGCTCATCGGCCCAAATTGAATCGGCTGTTAAACTCATATAATTGCTAATGAATCTTTTTTTTTTTTTTTTTTTTGGTGAGCTGGTAGTGCTCTTTTTTTACGTTTTTCTGGGGCTTTTTCTTTCGGTGCTAATTTTCTCGGTGCTCTTCTCCCGCCGGTTAATTTAAATAACTAAGCTTGAAATTTGCTAAATAATTTATGAGTTGCAAAAGTAAAAAAGAAAATATTTTATCTTTAAATTTTCTTTCTCTTGAAACTTTACAACAGATTACGTTCGCTATTTATAATTTAGAATCTGTTTTTATACAATTTTAAAATAAAGTTTTGTAAATTTGTAAGAGCAACGTGACTCTAGAAAGTATGGAGCTATAAAACAGTGTACTATATTTGATTAGTCAGAGTTAACGCTTTTAATGTAATGATTTATTGATCAATATAGGCTTCAAACAGAACAGTCCTTAACGATAACTGGTTAATATTATCAAAAAAACAATTCGATTTGATTGTTTGATCCAGAAACACTTCAACTCGTGGCTTCTAACTCTCTTTAAATTCCCGTTATCCTTCTTACCCTTTTTTTTTCTTCTTCCTTTTTATCTTAACGACTCCCCTAACACTTCATCTATTTACAGATTTTTATTTTTCTGTTTCCTTCATCCAAGCTTCATCCTTTTTCTGAAGAAAGAGATAGCCGTCCTCACATAGTAATGATCAAGAGTGACGTCATCCTCCGGAAGTCGGTCATCCGGAAACGGGGCACTTTTCCTGATGAAAAGGGCAGCCATCTTGGAACGGAAGTGGAGAGTGGGGTGCCTTTAACCCTTGTTAGGAAGGGATCATTTAACACCCACGATGGAAAAGTGTCCAAAGAAGAATGATTTTTACCTTGTCGGTTTCAAAAACCTAGATATCTATGTTCTTATTGACTTCTGAAACGAATATTAATTCGATTTGCAAAACAATTTTAAGCCATTAGGATTTAATCCTATGTTTTGTTAAAAGCTGGATCAAATATGAATTTTGATTTACAAAACAACTCCAAGCCATCAGAATTTAATTCTACGTTTATTATTGAATGCTGGAACGAACATTAATTTGGTTTAGAAAAAAAGTCTAAGCCATCAGGATTTAATTGTATGTTTCTTATTGAATGCTGGAACGAATATGAATGTTGATGTAGAAAAAAATTCCAAGCCTTCAGGATTTAATTCTACGTTTATTATTAAATGCTGGAACGAACATTAATTTTGATTTAGAAAAAAAATCTAAGCCATCAGGATTTAATTGTATGTTTCTTATTGAATGCTGGAACGAATATGAATGTTGATGTAGAAAAAAATTCCAAGCCTTCAGGATTCAACTCTACGTTTATTATTGAATGCTGGAGCAAACATTAATTTTGATTTAGAAAGCAATTATAAGCGTTCAGGATTTAATTCTATGTTTTTATTGGATGCAGGAAAGAGCATTATTTGTGATTTAAGTAAACAGTTCTAAGCCTCTAGAATTTAATTGTATGTTTTTATTGAATGCTGGAACGAGCATGAATTTCGTTTTAAAAAACAAATCCTAGTCTTCAGGATTTAATTTCATGGTGTTTCAGAATGTTGGAACGAATATTAAATACGATTTAGGAAATGATTCTAAACCTTTAGGGTTTATTTTCGAGTTCGTATTGAATGCTGGTACGAATATCAGTTTCGGTTTAGAAAACAATTCTAAGCCTTCAGGATTTAATTCTTATAATTCTGTTCTTACTGAAGACCAGACCAATTATTAACTTCCATTTCAATTTTTTTTTCAAAATTCAAAATTTAAACCACGGTAATTTATTTAAACTGACACCATTATAAAGGCAGCAGTAAATTTGAACCACAGTAGTATGCGTTCAAATAAGCACCATTTTAAAAGACGCACGAAATTTAAACTAAGTAAATTTACATATTTTCTCAGACACCTGCAAAAAATGTAAAAACGAAGTCGGTAAACTATTTGCTTCTTCTAACGATTCGAATTCACAACAACACAAAATGATATGCATTATTTCGCAATTTCAATGACAAGCAGCTTTTTTTTTTAAAAAAAAATAAGCACATATTTTTATTTAATTAAACGAATGACAATTTAATGACAGAATGGATCTATTTAAGAAAAATTTCCAATAAAATATTTAGTTTATTATATAATGATTTTCATTACTTTTTTAACCTTCATTTTTATTAGTAATGTACGTGCATTTTATAAAGTTTATACGAATTTATTAAAATTTCTTGACTGTTCTGCTCCGCTTTAATTATCAGTAGAATTGATTACAAAAATGAAGGTAAAGTTTCACTTAAATATATTATTTACAAAAGTTTAATGCTATGCATAACGATATAAGAATGACGATATAATAATAACGATATAACGATATATCACAACATGCATGTAATTATAATGATATTTGATTTATAATGTAGTAATATGATTATGCAGTCAATTTATTTAAAATAACTTGATAATTACATCGGGGTAAAGCTATTCCGTTGTAATTTTACTACATGCGTTGCAATGTTTGTTTTTACTAAATATCGACTCGTTGTAATGTTTCGTGGCTAAATTCAAATCGTTAAAGCGTTTTTTTTCTTCTAAATCTTGTCTCATTGTAATGTTTGACCAAATCTCGACTCGTTGCCTAATGACTACTCGTTATAAAAAAATTTTTGACTAAATATCGACTCGTTGTATTGTTTCTCGCCTATATCTCGATCTTTTCACACTTAGGTTTTTCAAATAAGTAATATATATTTTTTTTAATTTAGCGCAGCTTTAATACAACTCTAACTGCGAATAAACATTTTTTTAAAAATTTTGTTGCCTTTTTCAAATTTATTATTTGAGGTAATTCTTTTTAGTTAATACCATGCAGAATATTAAGTAATTAAAATGCAAGAAAAAGAAGAAAAGAAGTCATGTTATAACTTGGTTTCTACATAGCTTATATTACATTCAATATATTTACAATCAAAACAAAAATATCATATTTTTTTGAAATAATTTTGAATATTTCTGTTTGAAGTTCAAGCTTTTCCCATCACCATAGCTTTTGATATTTTTAATTTATAATGAATTAATAAATATTATTCGGAAAATATCTTAGAAGCATTATTTCAAAAGTTTTTTTTAAAATTGAAATTCTAATATCAAATCATTTAGTTCAAAACTATGCAATATACTTCGCACTCTTACTATATATAATTGGAATCATTGTTAAAGATGAAGTAAAAAATATACACATTAGAGGATGCAAAATATTCTTTAGACGGGGAAAAACAAAAAATATTTTCCTAATCTGACAAATTTCTATTCAGCTAAAGTGGGATCGAAAACATCAAATATTCTTTGTCTGCTGGCGTAATTGCTTTTTTATTTGTTTCTGGTAATAATTTTCCATTTCCTCTTTATTTTCTGTAATAGGCAAATTGTTTCTGATCCCAAATTTCTCAAAAGTGATTCAGCAAATTTTAATAACGCTAAGTTTCCTTTCTCTATTAAGAATTTTCGTACCTTATTGTGCATACTTTTTTTAAACTTCATTTTAAACTAGAAATAAGTAATTATTGTGATGATTATGGAATTTGCTGCAATTTTATTTAGTATTGTTTCACTTATTGCTTATTATAATTTTACTTCTTATTACTTCACTTTTTGTTATTTCACTTATGACTTATTACAATTTTATTTATTATTATTTCACTTATTACTTATTATAATTTTAATTATTACTTATTATTATTATTATTTTTTCGATACTTTTTGATAATTATAAAACCTCAATCATGTTAATTTTGATGAATTGAATGGATAAGGGATTTTTATTTTTATAAAAGGAAAAGTTAATAAAATATTAGTTAGTGTATTTTTATTAATCATGTTTTTCTTATAGCTCTTTGAAAAATAAGCTCCAAAATGCAAAGATGTTTACAGAGCTATGATTTTTATGCTTGTTAGTTACAATAGCAATAACCACTCCATTAAAAAGAAAAAAGATTTTTTTGGATTTTTGAAAATGGATGAGAAAATGGATGGCTAACAGCAATTTGAAAAATAGTATCTCAACACTCAGAAAAAAAGCATGGTCTAATCTACCAGAATATGATAAAATTTACTATGGCTCTATGAAAACACTAAAAATCTTGGTAATTTCGTCCGAAGCACGTTGGTAATAGTTTTGGTTAAATGAACAATAAAATATGGTTTTATAATTTGCGATAAAATTTGGTAATTTTATTATGGTAATTTTTATCATGATACCATAAAGCAGCGGTCCCAAAATAGTGCACCGCGAAACCCTATAGTACCATGAAAAGGTAACAAGGGTTCCCAAATGTGGGACTTTTTTTCCAGTTATGATTTTCAAAACCTGTTATTAAACTTATATCCGATTAATTGCTCATTATGTACCGAATATTTTTGTTATTTTTATGAAAATATTTAATCAAATTGTTTGTAAAGAAAAAAAAATCAAAAAAAAAAATCAAATAACAATATATTGAATGATTAATGGAAAGGTGACATTAATATTTTGAATAGAATAAAAATAACCAAATTCAACACTGAAGAAATATGTCTTTCGAATAACCATTTTCAGTGTTTATTTACTCCCTTATTCGTTTTTATTTCAATTAAAATCAAATTTTAGCTTATGTATATTCAGTTTATACCCATACTAAAATCAAATTGGAAATCTATATGCCGCTCCAAACTTGTAAGTTTAACGGTCTGACATGATAGTTTTGATAAAATGATACCTTAAAACATTTCCATTTTTATTCATTCATTAAATGTTTTTTAAATAATTAATAAAATTTCAATCATTAAATATTTCCATTTATTTATTAAGTCACGTCAAAAGATACCAAGGGGGGGGGGAGATGAAAAAAGGGTTCCACCAAAATCGTCATTTAGAATTCGGTCGATCATTTACAATTCCATAGCCGAACAATTGCGAACTACTGCCGTAGAGCATGGCATAAAAACCCTTTATTCAATTAAATGTACTTTTCAGTTTTTTTTTATTAAATGTGTGTTAATAAAAACTATAATTTCGAAAACCAGAATTTCCGGTAAACCGTAATCATATGGAAGAAAAATTACCGAATGAATGCTTTATATACTATAGATTTTGGGTTCGAAATCGAGAGAAAAATGCTCGTTTACTGCCAACAGGATTCGAACCAATAAGCTCCAGGTTCGCGTTAGAACTCTTTAACCACCATAGTTACACCCCAGTCCAGGAAGAGTTAGGAAGATTTATATTTTGGCTCCGCGAGGATACATGAAGACATACATTCCATTTGCTTAAAAAAAATTCAAGATACGGCGAAGTAAGTTAAAAGGGAAAGCAAAATTACCGATCTTCTGACTAAGCTCTTGGGACATTTTCCAAATTGTAACCCATCGCACAATTGAGATTGGAAATTTTATAGTGTAAACACTGTTAAAAATTTATCGAAACAAATAGTTGAATAATAATTTATTTAATTGTTATTATACCATATTGAAACAAAATAAGCAAATAACCATAAAAAAGACGATAATCTACTGTGAATTGTGAGAAATACCGTTTATTAACTGCTTTCACCAAGTACAGTTAAACGACCAGAATTTTATCGCACCAACTAAGAACCTTATGAAGACACTTACACACTACAACCTTACACTGCACTACACTACAACCTTATGAAGACACTTAGTTCCTTGCAACTGTGTTCATATTATAGACGACAGGGATAATGTGTTGGTTTCATGACCGGCAGGACTAGGTTCGAGTCTCAGCGTTGACGCCACAATAATTCTTCTTTTCCCTTCAGCAAGTGAAGAGGTGTCCTGCCTTCTCCAATGCCTATTACCTAGCAAAAAGCCTGGCTCTTATGCCCAGTTAAATTTCTTTTTTTTTTACGGTTTTGAAACCATACTAGTTCTAAATGGTTTAAAAACCATATAACTTTGTATTCACGACCTTGCAGCTATATTAGTAATAAACGGTTTCAAAACCGTTAAAGTAAAAAATGTTCTTTGCCGTAAACTTTACGGCTAAACGGATGGACAGACTGCTGCCGGTTATTTTACCATAATTTTAGAATGAAAATTCTAACAGCGTATATTTTATTTCGGATGTCTTGAGTACAAGAACATTTTGAACAGATTGGCCATACGAATATTTTGAATACTTTGAACGTACGCATATTACGAATATATTGAATATATGTATAATAGCAATGAATTGAATATGCACACCATTCCAACTTATTGAATAAACGATTCGAATCCGCTGAATATACGAATTAACACTACTTTAAACTCATACTACCTTAATGACGAGCACGCAATTGATAAAAAAATCATTTACCATTTGATACATAGTAAATTATTCTAAGGAGCTCAGAATTCCAATGCATTGAATATACGAATCGAATCTGCTGAATATACGAATTAACACTTTTTTGAAGTCTTACTTCCTTAATAACGATTACGCAATTGATGAAAAAAAACATTTACCATTTGATACATAGTAAATTATTCCAAGGAGCCCAGAATTTCAATGTATTGAATATACGAGTCGAATCTGCTGAATATCCGAATTAACACTGCTTTGAACTCATACTACCTTATTAACGAGCACACAATTGATAAAAAAATCATTTACCATTTGATACATAGTAAATTATTCTAAGGAGCTCAGAATTCCAATGTATTGAATATACGAATCGAATCTGCTGAATATACGAATTAACACTACTTTGAAGTCTTACTACCTTAATAACGAGTAAGCAATTGATGAAAAAAAAACATTTACCATTTGATACATAGTAAATTATTCCAAGGAGCCCAGAATTCCAGTGTATTGAATATACGAATCGAATCCGCTGAATATACGAATTAACACTACTTTGAACTCATACTACCTTAATAACGATTACGCAATTGATAAAAAAAACATTTACCATTTGATACACAGTAAATTATTCCATGGAGCTCAGAATTCAATCCAATTCAATTTAATTGATAAGAAATCGTAAGAAATGTTCCATAAATAACCGATTTGAGATCAAAAGAAATCTAAAGGAATTCCTTTAGCGTCAAATGAGTCGTTTGAAGAGGCGATTTAATTTCCTAAATTGAAATCCGAAACGAAAGCCCATTGACACAAACTTCATTTATCAGGAATTGAATCTCAAGAGCGAAATTTACTCCATTTGACTGATGACAAAAGAATTTTAAAAGGACTTTCTGATCATTACACCCTGCATAACTCCTTTGTTAGTAGAACATTATTATTAACAAGTTAATCAGCACTCGTAAAAAAGAACTAATATTTTACATCTCTTTTTGATTTCAACAATTTTCAATATATTTTTTTTCAATCATGTAATTAGCGAAATAAATTAGCGAAAAAATTCCTTTAAAATGTATTGAATTATTAATTTTTTTCTTTAATTCAAAAGCATCCATAAACAATAAAGAACTCCCATTTTATTTTAAATAATATTATTTAAAATTAATCTCATATTAATATCAATTAAAATGTAATTTTCAAAAATATTATTTTAAGTAACATAAAAATGAAATTTACAATAAAATTATTTTAAATAATATTTAAACGAAATTTTAAAAAAAAAATTTGTTTGGTCAAGACGGTTTTTTTTCTTTCTTCACACAGCTAAAGTTTTTTTTAAATATAAATCCAGGATGCTAAATATTATCTGATATTCAAATATTTCATATCTATTAAGCATCATTTATGTATGATTAAAAATTATATGCATGTCATTTAGATGCACTTGTTGCATTTACAGATACACTTGTTAAGCAATGTTTGACATTGCATCTTTTTGCATGATACATAATTCTAAAATATTTAAATAATTTCTAAAATGCATATAGATAGGTTACCAAATATTTATTTTAAATTTAAGAAAAATGTAATCGATTTAAAAGCATGTCATTTACAAAGAAATCCAAACTCATAAATAAGTCTTACTCCATGCCTACACTTTAAAAAACTCCGAATCAAATTACGGCAAAAAGTACCGGCTCTCAGGGTGCCGGTAATTTTTACCGTAAAGTTAATTTTTTTCCAGTATATGTTACGGAACAAAAATCTGATAAAACGTAATTTTACAGTAATAATTACGGTAGAATTTCTACTCACTCTAATTAAATATATATTACCGTAAAAATTACGGTATAATATTTTGAAGTAAAAATGGATTTTACTAGCAAAGTACAGATACATTAGACCGTAATTTATTGATTCGGAATGTTTTGTGTGTACTTGAAATTCTAATATAAATAAGTATTTTTTAAATTACATATTAATAGAATTATAAATTTGTTAGAAGCAATATTAATGTAAAATAAATTAAATGGATTTTACGATGAAAGGGTTTTTGCGGTAAAATGGATTTTATAGTTGATGCACTCAAAGTGCCGGTACTTTATACCGTAATTTGATCAGAAATTTTTCATAATGCACTCGAAATTCTAAAATAAAAAATTATATTACAAATTAATTGAATGACAAAAATTTTTTCAAACTACATTAATATAAAATAAACGAAATGCGTTTATGGTAAAATGGATTTTGCAGATCATGCACCTAAAGCACCTGTACCTTATACCGTAATTTGATCCGCAATTTTTTACAGTGTACTAGAAATACTAAAATAAAAGCATATTATTAGATTTACAAAAATTTATTGGAAATAATATTTATGTTAAATAATTGGCTATAAAGAATGCTATTAACATGTATATTGAAACTGATTAAATATTACTGATTAATTAACTGATAAATATTACTGATTAAATAAGCTGATTAAAAATTATTTATGAATAGATTCTTGGAAAGTTCTATTTCGAAATAAAATGACATGCACGTTGTTTACAAGGAAATAAAAACTCGTTAAATATTTTAATTAATTTAGTTTTTCCTAAAATGATTCGTAAATTTAAAATATATAAATATTTCTTATATTACACATTAAAAGATTTCTAAAAAATGTATTTTTAGTAATAGAATATAATAAACTAGATTTATGTTATTTACTTTCTGTTATTGCCTAAAATTTATTAAATTTTGTCTGAAAGTTTGATTTTCCTTGTATACTTTATAATGCAAAAATATATAAATATTTTTCATATATTTTTCATAAATATCATATAAATATTTTATATTGATAGATTTACAAATATTGAATGTAAATAGTAAGAAAAAAAATTAACTAAAAGCGTGTCGGAAATCAAAAATTGTTAATTCACTGTTTGATCTTAAAATTTACAATACTCTAAAATCAAATAACAAAAAATCATTATTAGTGTAATATTACACGATTATCAATATAATAATCATAACATTTGTTGCATTAAATGAAATTAATGGAATTTTATAAGGTTTAAATGAATAAAACTGTGTTTTTTTTCTATGCAAACGCTTTTTATAAGATTTTTTCTTTGAGGAAATGTAGTAATGTTAACATTTTAAAATTTTTGTGACGCTGAGAAACGTTTATCGTAAAATTAGTAAATGTTGGAAATAAGTTGGAATATATATCGGCATATTGAAAACTGAAGCAGAAAACGCTGATTAAAAAGAGGAGAAACGTATAATTTGATTGAAAAAATCGCTATCATATAGATATTAAAGCTGAAACGTATGATCAAATTGATAAATACAGCAAACACATAAATAAATAATTAAATAGAATATGTTTCTATTTTCCATTTTGCCTTCTTCAGGTAAAAGTGAAACCTATAGGTTCCTGCATATAGGTGTCCTAGAGGTCTTTTCTTTTATTTCGTATTTTTTATTTAGTTTCACAATCACTCGATTTGCTACATTGTGTTTATGATTGAGTTTGCGTTTGGCGCAGTGTAATGGCTACAGAATTTTCTTTTATCAAACTCAAGATTAAAACAAATAAAAAAATTTTTAAAATAAAAAACTGTTTATGAGTGTCAATGAAAAATTCAAGGCGAAAACACTTTTTTTTTCTATATCAAGTGTTTTGTAAAAGATAACAATATTTGAATGCAAAGTGTTCCGAAATTTACATATACGAAATAAATTGACTTTAAAAATTCCGAAATTTACATTCCATTTTTATTTTAAGAACTAATATTAAAAATTAAATCATGCATCGAAGAGGGGGGGGGGAAATAAAACAAAAACGTTATCGAAATATGGTGAATTTCTAAAAATTCAAGGAGAAAGTAAAACTTTTTCAAATTGTTAGACAGCCCAATATAATTTTGAGTAATTGAAAAGTTATTATTCTACAAGTTATTACTATTACGAAAGTTATTATTCTATTTCCTAAATAAAGATTTGATAGATTTTAGAAGCGTTTTTGTTTTTAATTCACTTGCATATTAATTTCTAACCCCAAATGCGTATAATTTTGACTTCATCTTTGTCGATATTTCGGAATTTTTATATATTTAAGGGTGCTTGTTAGGAAATAGGTCATGAAATTTTGAAGTCTAAACCTCCAGGACTCCCGTGAGCCATATGGATTGTGAACTATTGGTCATAGCTCGCAATTTTGATGTTGCGAGAATACTTTGCTCTGAGCCACGATGGTTCTGTTATTATAGACACTGAGCAGTCACTGAAAAGAACTGAGTTTCAATTCTCAGTAACGGCTTGAAGCCCTCACTGCTTCGGATCCAATGATACAAGATTGTCTGGTATGTAATGCTTCTTGTGCGCATTGCTGACTACATCACAACAATCATATCGTTGGTCGCAAAATCATGTTGCCTTAACCTCCTTTAACTCCTTGGCTCACAACGGGCCTTACTTTTTAGCCTGTGTACTGCAAGTGATACTAGATAGGTTTATTATTAAAAAAAGGTTGTAGAACAAATTTCACATTCTATTTTGCTTTTGAACCTTATTATCTTTGCAATTTGAAAACTTTTTCAGTTTTTTCTTCAATGTAGCAATACAAATAATAAAACTTGCTTTAATCTTTTTAAAATTAGGACTCTCCTGCTTAAAAGTTTCCTCTTAATCGTCATATATGTACCAAGCGAATTTCGATTGATTTTTTAATGTCTCTAATAAAAGTAAAATTCGATTTCGTTCATATTAAATTGCATTATGAAGTATTTTTATCTCTAATTTTACGTCAAGAAAATAATGCAAATTTGACTTTCATTTCAAATTACCTTAAAAAAATATTTTATTCACTTAAATCTTTACATTGATGACTTTATTAAAAAGACTACAATTATTCCCATCATGTTGAATATAACGCTGACATTTTTTTTAAACAAGATGTACTTAGATTATTTAATTAATGAACTCCGTTGAAAGCTCAAATCGAAGTTGATGAAGTTTAATGCATCAGACGATAATACTATTACGACCAGTAATGTATTCGCATTCTTCTTTAATAAATTAATTCTGACTTTCCCCTAAAATGGAACAAGCATCAAGCAATTATTTAAAGACGTGAAATTTCATTTAAAGACTTATACTTTAATGCTTTGTCATAGAAATAACGTTTCTTAGGAAATAATGTGCGATTTTTATTCCTTGGGAAAACGGGTGTTATTTTTCCTGTCCGCATACTTTTCAACTAGATCAACTTAAACACCATAAGAAATAAAGAGATCCAAGAGTCATAAAATATCAGGCTAACATAAGTATTAATAAAAAAGGAGCACGAAAGCATCAAAGGAAAAAAAAAGCAGACGATAATTTTGGAACTTCTTGTATTTGACTGTTTTCTTGACTGATCTTCTTCTTTTAATTTCTTATGTTTTTACATGATGTTAATTTTAAAGTATTTTTGTGTTCTTTTTATGATTAAATAATTCTTAATTCCTGTCTTGGTGATGATTTTAATAAATACTGGAGAAAGAAAAAATTTTGTGGTGTCTAAAGAAGGCTGGAATTGAGAACAAGTGATTGGACGAGAAGAGAACAAACATCAAGTGATGCGTTTTTTTAAACTCATGACTTAAAAAGTTCTGGCGTTTATAAAAGCCTATCCAGGACAAAATATTAAAAAAACATTTGGCAAATGTATAATTAGTGACGGCAATAATTCGATCACAATTTTCTTTCTTTTGTAATTAATCGCTATTTTTTTTTTGAATTTTTTTGGAAAAAAAACTTATAATTGTTGTGAGTTTGTAACTCTTATTTCTGATTGTTATTTTAAGTTTTGCTCATAATTTTTCTATGAACTATACTCTGTTTATGAAAATGGCGCAAACAGTTAATGATGAAAAGCTACATTTTTGAGAAAATAAAAGGTATTTATATCTTAATTTTTAATAAAAGCTCGTCCAAATGTGCATTTGCTTGGAATAGTAAAAATTTTAAATTATTTATTGATTTGAATAGCTTTCTTTCAGGTAAAAAAAATGTCACCAAATTGGTTTTTCCTAAAGTGAAATACTTTTCTTCGATAAAATTATTTATTAGCTCTAAAGCTTTGATACTGCTTACTAATAGATGGTATTATATTTACAGTTCTGATTGGAAAAAATTAAAAAATTCAACATTAAAGAGTTATTTACGCTATTTTTATTTTACTTACTGAAATTAAATTCCAATTTTACTGGGACAGACTCGAACGCCTTCATAGCCATAAGACAAACAGAATATACTTTCATCGCTAAATAATATACTTTTTTAATCTACCATACCCCATAATAGTCTTGATTTGCTCTATCTCATTCTTGCTCTATCTCATTCTTGCTCTATCTTATTCTATCTCTATCTTATTCTATCTCAAATCCCTTTTTTTTTTTTTTTTTTTTTTCTTTTTTTTTTTTTTTAACCGAAAGCTTTCAGTTTTCGGTCATTTCGGGCCTAAGTTTTCGATTTTTGGCCATCATTGAAACGGTTATTTTGAAAATTTTCCTTCTTGCGATACTGTTTAAGATTCTGCAAACGATCGACTTGAAGGAGCTGTTTTAGGCTGAATAATTTTCCCTTCGATAATTTTCAATCTTTAACAAGTATAATAAATGATGACAGGAATAAGAAAATAACACTAGCAATTTATTTTACACTTTTTGGAACAGCAACAAAAAACATGATGCCATTCACCACAAAACAAATATGTATATACAAAAGGTTGAAAATTAAATCAAAGAGTGAACATAGAGGACGCTACAGACTTATGACGATTCAAATAGTTGATTTTTAACTTGTTAATGTAAGATATTTTTTTCCGAGTGCCCACCTGGGTAGATATTTCGTCCAATTCAGGCTTATTAGGGCAGATTTGTTGGCCACTCTTTAAGGGGCACCACATTAGGTAGGCCAACGTTGTTCCCACAAAAAGGACAGATAATACAGAGAATGAAAGAACATCCATGCCGATAAAAAAAAACACTGTTATCAAAACCTGCAAATTTATTACTAAGTATGGCTTCACTGAAATCACCGAAAACTGTTTAATTGCTGGAGGAGACAGAGATTAGAACTCTTTAAATTTGATAACGTTTTCGTACTTTTCCTCACTTGAATGCTAATTTAAGACCCCACTGAAATTTTGACAGTGGTTTTAAAAATATACATTCTGAGTGATAATTATACAACATCCTGTTTTTAAAATTTCAAAGTCAAGGTTTTTGGGTTGTTTATTATTTTAACTCGTTTAAAAACTTTCTGTTTTACGTTTATGTAAAATTAAAACATGCACGATTATCAAAATCATACGAATAATTACACAGGTTGGTTGGACAGTAAACATCAGAACTGGGCCGAAGGGATACAACGATTAAAAGAAACTATTCCTCGGTATTGATTCGCTAAATTTCGACATCGTTCTTGTTTTTCCCTCACTTATAATTTGCAACCATTGTCGAGTATCCTCAACGATTCTAAAAACATATAGTAAGGTGACCATTATGGAATACACTGTTTAACTGGAAAAAATGCTTCTTTTTGTATCTACCTTTTATATCCAAGTAAACTTTTAATTTCTTACGCAAAACATTGTTTAAAACAAGTTTTTTTCCACCATTTCTTAATTGACATACTTTTAATCGACATACTTTTGAAAGAATAGTTTCTTCGAAAAAATGTTTTTAGATTTAAATTTATTCGTTAGATTTGAATTTAATGGATTTTTATGGAATTAAATTATTGGAACAAGAGATGTAACTTTTTTGATTATCAAAATAATGAAACCAATTACAAACAAAAATTTTGAATTTAAAAATATGTAGCTTTAATTTCAAAAAGAAGTTAAAAAAAATAAAATTTTTAACCACTCTCCAACGTTACATCTCTTTGAAACTACAGATAATATTCGAAATCGTTTGCATTCCACACATCGGCGCGGAAGAAAATGTCACGACAACTCAACTTAACTCTACATAAGCATTTTTTTTTATTCCGAACTGTTTCTTTGAACATGCGGTGGGAAAAAACAATAACATTTTAAACATTCCATTTGAAGAAAAAAATATCAATTTAAATGAAAAAGAGAGCCTAGATTTAAATGAACTCCTATTGCATAGCAACACTGTACTGGAATCTTACAAACGCGTTTGGTATTCACGAATCCAGAGAAAGATTTAATGGAATCGAATGGCACTGTGATTCTCGATAAGCATTGGTTGTCAAGGGCTCTTAAAGAATTCCAGAAGAAATGCGTGCAAATATTCTTTTTAGATCAACTGATAATAGTACAATCGTTTGTATATCTTCAGGGATTTATGTAATTAACCATTAACAGTATATTATGTTATCATATCCAACATTAACATATTTTGTTTTGAGTGAGAAATTACTGTTAAAAATATAGTTCGATAATAGAATAAAGTAAAACTTATTTCTAATGGCTAAATACAAAAGTACATCTGTTTTGCTACACAATAAATAGAATCACTTATAATTAGGGAAAAATAAAAATTTCAAAAAAAATTTTTTTTTCCTTGTAGATTAAAGAGGAGAAAATAATTCTGTTTCGTCAGACGAAAAACAGAATTATTAATAATGGAAAAAATAAAGATTGTAAAGAATATTTTTTTAGTGAGTTTAAAAGGAAAAATTAATCTTTTTTTCAGATCAAAAATGGAATTACTAAGTAAAAAGAAAAAATAATTCTGTTTTTGTCGACATACGGAACACTACTTTCGAAAGGCATTAGGGGATTTTCGATAGTGATGGAAGTTAATTTCGAAAGTTCGCCATCCGATCATCAATTTTCGTATGACAAAATCAGAATTATTTTCTTTAATTTAGTGCGATTCAGCAGACGTAGTTATTTTATTCATTATTATTAATTTATTTTATTATCATTATTATTTTATTATTATTATTGTTTTATTTTATTATCATTGTTATTTTATTATTATTATTGTTTTATTTTATTATCATTATTATTTTATTATTATTATTTTATTATTATTATTTTATTTCATTATTATTAATTTATTTTTTAATCAAAAATTGTTGTTAGTTAGGGAAAAGTCCGGCGAAATTTCGATTGGCGATATAATTGTGATAAAATTTTGCTAGCACAATTTTTTTTTAACAATATAACAGTCGTTGAACAGCCGACCCTATTTTTTTGGCTTACGACTACTAATGTTCAACTCAGTAGCCTTGTAATTTTGAACCCAATCCAGAAGACAATTGAACTCCTGGATCAAGTATTGGAAGAAATTTGCCTTCGTGGAGAGCTTTTTGCTGGAACTAACCCGCATTTGCGTTACATGGAGAGGTAGACCGTGAGAACCTTCCACGGTTAGCCTTCCAAGGCAAAGGGACTCTGATCCATGATCCCTCTACCACTGAGGATATTTCACGTCAGCACTAGGGTCGGTGCAAGCCGGATGCAAAATTCGTATAGACCAGCCATCGCCGGGATTCGAACCCGATTCACCTCATCGGAAAGTGAACACTCTATCCCCTGAGCACAATTTAAGAAAAACTCGTAACTTGTATTGTCATCAGACGCAGAACTTCAATTGAAATTTTAGCAATCTAAATATAACTAGTCAGAAAGTGGCCGATATTTCCATTGATTTCTATTTCTATTTGACAATAAATGACGATAGATATTTCTTGCAGTGTTAGCGAAACGAGTGAAGCGTATTTTCATATCATGAACCAAGCTCCAGTTAAAAATTGATTACTCGTACTCTAACTAGTTGAAATGTGGATGTAATTTCGGAAGGCGAAAAATTATTTTTGAGCAGACCTAGTATCCATTCGAATGTTTATTGTTATCAGCTTATTGTTGAAATTAGATCACTTTAGCCAGTAGAAAAGTAGTCGAAATTTCTATGGACTATAACTCCCATTCGCCGAAAATATAACAAAAAAATTTTGGTTATAGTTGCAAGAAATAAAATTAAACCTGAATTGTCGCCATGCAATTTGTTTGAAACCTGCATTGCAGTTACAATTTGAGCTTTTTAGATAATCTGTTTTCTTATAATACGAAAGTTAATTCTATATTTAGCGATCAAGGAATGATTAAAATTTGAAATGTCATACAGCACATAGCATAAGATAAGATCTCAGTTCTCATACTAAATTTCCGAATTTTGATTGAATATTGTTGATAATAAAGCGATGATGTCAGCATATACTGGTCATTAAAAATTGGAAGTTATAGGACTAATAGGGGCCCTACGATAGGGCGTCATCTAGCGTAGAACTGCAGTTAAAATTTGAATATTCTAACTAATCTTGAAATTGTCAGAATTTCGAATGACGATGAATTTGGTTGGCGATAAAATAACGATAAATTTAATTTGTATAGGTCAAAAAATAACTGAACTCGGTTTAAACATATATATATACTAACACTCTTTTTGCAAAAGCATATTTCATAGCTTTTTATATTTTATAACCAGCATTGAAAAGCCGATCCAATTCTGATCTTACGACTATTAATGTCCGACCCTTTAACCTTGTAATTTTAAATCCATCCCAGAAGACAAGGGAACTTCCTGGATTAAGCATTGGGACAAACTAACCTAAGTGGAGAACTTTTTCATGGAACTAACCTGCATTTGCGTTACAAGGAGAGTTACATCCGTCTGCCACTGAGGATATTTTACGTCAGCACTGCTGTCGGTGCGAGCCGTATCAACCAACTACCGCTGAGATTCGAATCTTCGTCACCTCATCTGGGTTATCCTCTACATGTTGTCAGGCATTAAGTCTTAGTTGTAGGGATTTTTAATGTATGCTTATAGCAAGCAAAATTACAAACCACTTCGTAACAAAAGCAAATATTTTTGGCACCTTAAACACTTTTTATACAAATTTATTGCATCCTTTTTAACTATATTCTGCTAGACTTGTAGTGAATTGTTTAATCCTTCTTAACCCGAGATAACTACATATTTATCGAGCAATCTCCTGGATTTTTCATAAGATTAGGAATTAGAAAGTTTGACACGTATCTCTTAATACATATCTCTTAATTAGCTTTTAATAAATTGTAATAAAAATTTAAAAGTCTTTCCCTCGATCTATTCTAGTTTAATTTGCATAATTAACGAAAAAATAAATTTAAGCAAGTTTTTAATTTATAGCATAAGGTAAAATTGACGGTCGTCATTGGACACAGGTCGACTAAATATAACAAATGATGGTTGAAAAAATGCATGTGAATCGCCACCTGATGGTCACTTTTTCCGCCGAAAATGCACACCAAGTACATTTCATTATTATTTTTTTACTAAATATATAATTAATTTTAACATTTTATAATATTCTGAAAATAACTTTAATTAGAAATGAGCATTGGCCGGGATAGCCTGTTTGACAGGGCGATTAAATCTGTTGGGTCACAAAGTCCTCCATGTTGCCATAAAAAATTATACCTCTGGGGGGGGGTACTGATTCGGAGACTGACCGTTCTCTGGTTCAGATCAAAATTACGATCCATGGGTAAATGAATATATGAATGGGTCCGCCCTATAAACGGGTGTGACTTTTGGGTGTGTCAGAAGTCGAATTCTTGGCCATAGATGGAGCCACTGGAAAACAAGAACAATCTCACCCCTTGCCTTAATGGCCTACGTTAACAACAGCAACAGAAATGAACATTGTAATGTTTAGCCTAATTTGAGAAATGCTTTAAAAGAAGTACCTTGCCTAATTAATATCAGCAAACTTTTAAATGGTTAAAAATTTAGAATTTTTAAAAAAAGTGGCCACACGTTATAAAAAGGCCTTTGTTAAAAGTACTACTGGCCAATATAAAAATTTCCTAATTTTGTCTTAAAATTGGTATTCTATGTTTCGAATGGCTTAGTTAAGTTTGTTTATTTTTCTAGGATTCATTAAAATTGCGATTTTTTTCGATGGATTTTTATTTTTCTCTTTTTTTGCAGCAGCAGCAGCTAACTGATAACGCACATCAAAATGACGCAAGACATGACAGAAAGTAATTGCATTCTGGACTTCATGACGAAATTCAGAGGTTCCCGACGTTTGGTTCTACTCATTGTAGCTGTAGCACTGCTACTGGATAACATGCTACTGAGCTCTGTTGGTAAGATAAATGTAGCTGTTAATTTGTTGCTATAAATATACCATGTAAATGTCTAGTAATACCATAAACTTCAGCACTATTGCAGTAAAAATCAAGAAGGCTTTTTAGCTCATCAAGCCATAAAATTAGTTTCAGACATCAGCAATTTCGTCAATTAATAAGGCTTTAGCTCATCAAGCCATAATATTAATTTCAGACAGCAACAATTTTGTAAATCAACAATGCTTAAGCTCATCAAGCCATAAAATTTTTTTCAGACAGTCACCGTTTTGTAAATTAGCGAAGTTTTTTTTAGCTCTTCAAGACATTAGGTCATAAAATTATTTTCAGAAAGTCACTTTGTCAAATATTTAAGTGTGCCATATAATATAAATTATAGAGACGACCAATGTATGAGATTAAATTAGGCCAGTTGACCTTCATCAATCTATCATTTGCTCATATCTTCTGGTTGTTGAAATAGTAATACATTTCACCTTCTTACTTTTATTGATATTGACAATCAATGGATACATTAATGTACGATAAAGTAAAAGGTACCTTGGAAGGAACTTATCTGGTACATCAGGAACAATGTATTAATAACTTTCAAAAACGGTCTTCTTAGTAAAGCTTACCCGTATTCGCGTGAGTACTTCGGTGACGCAGTTGGACGCTCACACTGTTGGTGCAGAGCTGAGAATCGTGAGTTCGATCCTTGAAAATGATGAAACTGCGACGTGCTTACGCAGCCAGCGACACGTAAACTCTATAGGGGCACCATGACCATTAAAAGATAGAGCCCTGAGAATTGAGCCGGGTGCTTTGCCATGGTTGGGTGAGTATGTCCCCGTAATTGCGTGATGTAGTCAGGAAACAGCGAAAACCCTTTATAGTTAGCACAATGGCTATCATGGGGTCAGTTTGTCTTAAATGTAACTGGTGGAATAGGCTCAAGCAATTCTACCAAGAATAATTATAATGATATAACTAATAATAGAAAATAGTCTAGATAATGTTAAGACACGGTTCCCAGCAGATCACCGAAGTCAAGCATCACTGGCTGTGGACTGTGAGCCGGTGGGTGACCACTTGGATCAGTCTGCGTAGGGAACGAGGGTGGGTGGGATGGGTCCTCGTTGAACTGTTCTACCGTAAAGTGGTCGACTTCGTACTCGGGGCGTCAGGCTACCGAAGCGGAAGTGCCATCCGCTTTGCAGAGGATCAAAATTGTGATGGCATGTCTTCGGATCATCCTCAGGGATGCTTCCCAGACCGTCGTCAATAGCCCATTGTGCAGCTTTAGTGCGACGTAAATGAACTACAACAACAAACAACTAATAAAAAAATAAAAACGAAACAATCACCTGGGTAACTTCGTGAAACAGAATACGTATTTACCATTCGAGCAGATATAGGTGATCTAACGTAAAATATAATATTATTTGGATATTACAAAATCGATATTTTAAGTATTCTTAGTCCCGCAGTGGACTGATCGTTAAGACACGGTTCCCAGCAGATCACCGAAGTCAAGCATCACTGGCTGCGGTCAGTGTGCGGGTGGGTGACCCACTTGGATCAGTCTGCGTAGGGACCGAGGGTGTGCGGTATTGGTCCTCGTTAAACTGTTCTATCGTAAAGTGATAGATCTCGCTTGCAGGTCATTCGGGCTACCGAAGCGGAAGTGCCATCCGCTTTGCAGAGGATCAAAATTGTGATGGCATGTCTTCGGATAATCCTCCGGGATGTTTCCCAGACCGTCACCAATAGCCCATTGTGCAGCTCTAGTGCGCGGTAAATGACCTACAACAACAAATTAAATATTTTTACGATATATCGTAAATAATAAACTCTGCATAAATAACGAGTACGATAATGTCGTGAATATCATCTATAATGGTATTTATCCAATGCCATAATATTGAATTTGATTATTAAGTTAATGTAATAAGTATTATGGCCACCTAGAATAATAATTACTTTAGAAAATTTTTAATTATGGTAATTTTTGACTATCATATGATTTGGTCTCGAGCATTATCATTATGACAAATGATACTGAATATATTTTATATTTATTATGATAGGATGAATTTCTGAAAACGTTTCGCTAAAAACAATCAACATTTCTATTTTTAAAAATACAAAAAGCCTTTGTAAACCAATTTTTTAATATTTGAAAATTTTCTCTTGCTCCGCATTATCTAAGGTTATAAAAATTTGTGAAAATTGAGAATTGTTCAAATATTTTATAATTTTTACCTAGCAGAAAAAAAAAATCTCACCAAATAAAGTGATTTTAAAAAATTCTTAGTAACTTTTAAAATATTTAAGCTATTTGCTCGTTCTAAAAACTTGATAATTCCATAAGACAACATGGTATGAGTTTAAAATTAGAGAGAACTTTGTCTCAAGTGTAAGTGGCTTTTTATTTTCCTCGGCGAAAAATCTTCGAAAAATACTGTTAAGCAATTTTTAAGATGAATCTCTGAATTTTTTTGATAGTTTTTTTAAGTTGACTTCGGAAAAACAGAAACTGGAGAAGATTAAAATTATTTTTAATTTGTTTATCGATATCTATCGAAATAAAAAATATGCTTTTCGATTTTGGGAACTTTTCGGTTAGCCGGGCGCAAGCAAAAAGTCGCCATAAAATGTAGATCTCCGCCAATTTTTTATTTTATTTTTTAGAGTTATAACAAATTTTTTTAATTTTTTTAAGCACTGAGCATAGACCCGTGGTGGCTCAAGGGATAGAGATTTCACCCTCCAATGATGTGAAACAGGTTCGAATTCCAACTATGGTTGGTCGATACGAATTCCGTACCCGGCTCGAACTGACCACAGTGCTGACTTAAAATAACTACAGTAGTATATGGATCATGGGTTAGAGCCCCTTATCCACCAGGCTAACCGTGGGATCCTTTCGTGGTATTCCTTTCCATGTAACGCATATGCTGTTTAGTTCCATCAAAAAATCATCCCCGAAGGCTATTTTCTCCCCATACTTGATCCAGTTTTTCCCTTGTCTTCTGGATTAGGTTCAAAATTACAAGGCTACGGAGTTGAACATCAGTAGTTGTAAATCCAAACTTGGATCAGATGTTCAACGACGGTTTTTAAAATAAAAAATAATAATAGTCTTCTTTAAAAAAATTAAATAAAATAAAAAATAAGTTAAAAAAATAAGAGAATTATTAACCCGACTAACCGGAAAATAGCGCATTTTGCAAATCTTTCATATTTTATCACTTAACAAATTATTTCATTTGTTAAGAAGACGCTCCCACGATAATCAGATCGATAGTGCCGTGAATATCGTAGGTATTATTAATTATTGATTTTAATATTACTGATAAATTTTATTCGGGGGACTAAAATACTTTACGATTTATTTAAGAAATTAAATCAGGAAACAATTGAAATGTATCGCAGAATATTGATATTTTTTGAGATTCCTATTTCAGTTGACTATTCAATATTTTTTTTTCCTATTCTCTATTTCCTACATACACAAAAAAAGAAAAAAAATGTCTTATGTCTTGGATATAAATCCATTACTTTCGCCTTAAATTCACAGAAATCTTTGAAGTAAAAATAAAACATTTTCCCAGCATGAATTATGAAAAATATTTTCAAAAGAACTTAAAAAGGAAGCATTTGATTAATTGTTCATAAAACTTAAAATTGAAGCATAAGGGATTAATGTGTTGGGTAAATAATTGGATCCACGAAATAATGGCAGCGATTTGTAACATTTTCACTGGAAAATCTAATTTTAGATTATTTCCGACAAAACATATTTAATGAGATTTAAAATAAAACATATCGCGTTTTTGTTGAAAAATTTAATTTTCCATGTTGGGTGAAAAACTATGTAAATTTTAAACTTATAGCTTTTTTAAATTAATAAAAGTAATTTAGAAATCCAGCATTATCTATATATAACAACTAATTGTATTGTACTTGTTTTGAAATATATTAAAATATAGCTTAGTTGTCTCTTTGTATAATGAATGGAAAGGGGTCCTGAAAAGTTGTCTTTAAGTAGAGTGCGTCTTTAAGAGTACGCCATACCATGGGAGAAATTCTTCATCGCAAATTTTCCTTAACCTCCAAAACTAATTTAAAATAATAGAAAAAGGCAGTTTAGAGAAACTTAGAGCATGAAATTTCGATTGCTGAAAAACATTTTTTCAAATTATAAAAATGAAACCAAATTATTGGTAGAGAAGTTCTCCATTGCGTATTATCCTAACTTCTCATAATTTATTTCCAATTTGATATTCTGTCCAACAATGGACTGATAGTAAAGACACAGTTCTCAGTAGAGCACCGAAGTCAAGATGCGGTCAGTAAGCGGGTGGGTGAGCACTTTGATAAGTCTACGTAGGGACCTAGAGTGCACGGTATCGGTCCTCGTTAAACTGTTCTGCCGTAAAGTGCCTAACTTCGAGCTCTGGTTGTCAGGCTACCAAGGCAGGGGAGCTATCCCTTCTGCATAGGATCAAAATTGCGATGACAGGTCTTCGGTCATCCTCGGGGATGTTTCAAAGACCGTCGCCAATAGCCCATTGTGCAACTGTAGTGTGACGTAAATAAAGTACCTACCTTCCATTTTGTTGTTTAAAAAATTTCTTTTCAGTTTTTGAAACTTCACTGCTTATTCTAGGTCTGTCTGAACTCATTTTTCTATACGTTTAAATTTTAAATTAGTAATGAAGGTGAAAGACAATTTGTGATGAAAGGTTTCTCCCCTGGTATGGCTTCCTCTTAAGAGGATTCACTTCTCTTGACTGAACTCAACCGTTGACGGGATGGAGACAGAGGAAAAATGTCTAAAAACGCCGTTAATCTTTTTTTTAAATATTTACACATAAAATGATTTTATTCCGCGGTATCTTTCAAATTCATGCGAAATACAAGATCGTCTTCCAATTACAATTTGAGATATAAAGCGGGCGATATTTTAGTTTCTCTATTAATTTTTCTTCCTGACAAAATTTTAACTGAACAATTCAGCAATCAGCAATTATCTTAAGTTAAATAATAATGACTTTCGAATCATATTACTCCATACATATCAATAATGTGTACAATTATAGCCAAAGTTACAGTCACAGTTATGTGCTTGTCGATGCGTAAATGATAAATGGCCATAAACTGTCAGGTAAAATGTCATTCGAGTAATATAAGAGTTTTCTCAAGACGAATCTATATAGAGTAGAAATTCCATCAATTTTCATACTAATGCTGCCTTATTGATCAATTAATAAGTATAAGTCAAAATAGAATCAAATATAAGAAATAATTGTGCTATCAAAGCGCCATTTTTTCAACCCCGAATGCGTTTTATTTTAATAATGGTTCGAAGTCAGGAACAAAACATCCATATTTGTAATATTAAATAAGTAATTAATCTGCCTTTTGCACTCACTTTTAGAAATTTAAAGCGTGTTGAACCGTAAGAATAAATTAATAAGAATATTAATTCAATTAATAAAACAGAGTAGAATCAAATAATAGGCTTAACTGAAATAACCAATAGAAAGGCTAAGAATTTTATGCATAAATTTGATTTTAAAAATAGTTCGAAGTCAGGAATTAAACATCCTTATTTGTATTTCTAATCGAGAAATAATTATACCTAATGCACAAGCTTTAAGAAATTTAGAACTTGTAGAATCAGAAAACCAATGGATAGTATCCTAAACCAATTAATTAGTTTAAGTCAAAATTAAGAATCTTTTAGAATAAATAGTATAAATTATTAGGCTTAACAAAAATAATCGATAAAAGCGCCACTTTCTTAAAAACTGAAAGCATTTGATTTTGATAATATTTCAAACTCGACAATAGGACATCCTTGTTTATGTTACGAAACAAGTAACAGCTCTGCCGAAAGCACATACTTTAGGAAATTTAGAACATGTTGTGAAATGAATTTACAATAATATTAATATCCTTCCGTTCCCATTTTTCCGAAGGCTAAGTAAAGAGACTATTCAAAGCATTAGAGAGAATTAAACATAAAATCTTAAAATGTTTTTTTGACAAAAAGATTTTTGTGAGCTTGCTATTTACCTTGAAAATTGATTTACAGTATTTTTCAAAGTTTTCGCTCAGAAAGATAAAAAATAAAGTCACACTTAAATACCTTATACTTGAAGCAAAGCTATAATTTTAAACTATATATACCATCTTTTCTTAAAAAAATTAAGAAATTGCGACAACCTCAGTAAAGCTGCTTACCTTATTATTATACTTCTTAAAATTGATTACACTATAATATGATTCAATTTAACGGAAGCAGGATTCAATTTAACACTCTATTCAGCTTGCAGAAAATGTTGGAAATAATGTGATTCAATTTAACGAAAACATAGTTCAATTTAACATCATATTAAGCTTGCGGAAAATTTTCCCCATAATATGACTCAAAGTGACGAGATTAAGGTTTCATGTTAAACCAATTTTACGAGAGTTTATTAGACTCACTAATGTGCGCTTATAGTAAATGATAAATTTACAATAAGTTTTAATTAATTTTTGTACTCTTAGACAATTCTATATTTCTTGAAACGTTTATAGCCATTAAAAGGAAAACAGGTTTCAAATGAATCGAATCGAAAAGAAAGTTTCGAATTCAATTGTGATACGAAAGTTTTATAGATCTTATATAGTAACGTTGAAATATTTATAGCCATTAAAAGAAAAAAGGGTTTCAAATGAATCGAATCGAAAAGTGGGTTTCGATTTCAATCGTGACACAAAGTTTTATAGATCTTATATAGTGACGTTGAAACGTTTATAACCATTAAAAGAAAAAAGAGTCTCAAATGAATCGAATCGGCAACAGGATTTCGAATTCAATCGTGACACGAAAGTTTTATAGATCCTGTATGGTAACGTTGAAATATTTATAGCCATTAAAAGAAAAAAGGGTCTCAAATGAATCGAATCGGCAAGAGGGATTCGAATTCAATCGTGACGCGAAAGTTTTATAGATCCTGTATGGTAACGTTGAAATATTTATAGCCATTAAAAGAAAAAAGGGTCTCAAATTTATCGAATCGGCAAGAGGGATTCGAATTCAATCGTGACGCGAAAGTTTTATAGATCCTGTATGGTAACGTTGAAATATTTATAGCCATTAAAAGAAAAAAGGGTCTCAAATGAATCGAATCGGCAAGAGGAATTCGAATTCAATCGTGACGCGAAAGTTTTATAGATCCTGTATGGTAACGTTGAAATATTTATAGCCATTAAAAGAAAAAAGGGTCTCAAATGAATCGAATCGGCAAGAGGGATTCGAATTCAATCGTGACGCGAAAGTTTTATAGATCCTGTATGGTAACGTTGAAATATTTATAGCCATTAAAAGAAAAAAGGGTCTCAAATGAATCGAATCGGCAAGAGGGATTCGAATTCAATCGTGACGCGAAAGTTTTATAGATCCTGTATGGTAACGTTGAAATATTTATAGCCATTAAAAGAAAAAAGAGTCTCAAATGAATCGAATCGGCAACAGGATTTCGAATTCAATCGTGACACGAAAGTTTTATAGATCCTGTATGGTAACGTTGAAATATTTATAGCCATTAAAAGAAAAAAGGGTCTCAAATGAATCGAATCGGCAAGAGGGATTCGAATTCAATCGTGACGCGAAAGTTTTATAGATCCTGTATGGGAACGTTGAAATATTTATAGCCATTAAAAGAAAAAAGGGGTTCAAATGAATCGAATCGGCAAGAGGGATTCGAATTCAATCGTGACGCGAAAGTTTTATAGATCCTGTATGGTAACGTTGAAATATTTATAGCCATTAAAAGAACAAAGGGTCTCAAATGAATCGAATCGGCAAGAGGGTTTCGAATTCTATCGTGACACGAAAGTTTTATAGATCTTATATAGTAACATTGAAATATTTATAGCCATTAAGAGAAAAAAGGGTTTCAAATGAATCGAATCGAAAAGAAGGTTTCGAATTCAATCGTGACGCGAAAGTTTTATAGATCTTATATAGTAACGTTGAAACGTTTATAGCCATTAAAAGAAAAAAGGGTTTCTAATGAATCGAATCGAAAGAAGGTTTCGAATTCAATCGTGATACGAAAGTTTTATAGAACTTATATAGTAACGTTGAAACGTTTATAGTCATTAAAAGAAAAAAGGGTCTCAAATGAATCGAATCGAAAAGAAGGTTTCGAATTCAATCGTGACACGAAAGTTTTATAGATCTTATATAGTAACGTTGAAATATTTATAGCCATTAAAAGAAAAACGAATTTCAAATGAATCAAAACAAAAAGAGGGTTTTGAATTCACTCACGACACGAAAGTCTTATAGATCTTATATAGTAAAGTTGAAACATTTATAGCCATTAAAAGAAAAAAGGGTTTCAGATGAATCAAATCGAAACCCATCCTCTTACATGAAAAACGCCATCTATTAGTCAAAATAAAAATGATTTCATTGCTACGTTCTTTTTCGAATTATCCGTTAAAAGTCCTTTCCTTTTATCCGTTAAAAATTTCCTTTTTACCTTCAAAACGTTTTAAACAGCTCCCGTACTTTCATTTAAATTAAAGTGAGTTTTATCATTTTGTTTTGATTTAAAAAAATTGATTTACAATAGTCTGATGATAAATTTATGAACAATTTGTTCAACTTCGTAGCTTCGTAAATTTGAATCTAATTCAGAAGACAACGGAACTCTGGGCGGAAGCATTGGGACAAATTAGCCTAATAATTTAATGGGACGAAACCTCATTTTGCTTTACATGGAAAAGGAACTCACTAACACCTCCTCTGGTTAGGATTCTAACCAATGCTCCACTATTGCGGTCAGTGTGAGCCGCTTGCTGAATTCATAGCAACCAGCCATCGCAGAATTTCAAACGTGGGTCACTTATTTCAGTGAGGCGAGTGTCCCAACAATCCACTTAGGATAATTTAGATTTTAAAGCTAACCCATTAACAGCTAATCCATTTTTTGGTGTACAGCTTTGAATATACAATTCCCAAGCAGTGGTGACCCGGGATATAGAGCGCTTGCCTCCCAATAAGTTGACTCGGCTTCGAATCCCAGCTACAGTTGGTCGATACGAATTCCACACCGACCACAGTGTTGACGTAAAATATCCTCAGTGATAGACGGATCATGGGTTAGAGTCGGGCTAACCTTGAAAGTTTCACATGTTTTTACTCTCCATGCAACGCAAACGCGGATTACTTCCATCAAAAAGTCCTTCACGAAAGCACATTTCTCCGAATTCTTCGTCCACTAGTTCCCTCGCTTTCTGGATTGGGTTCAAAAATAAAAAAGGATTGCGGTGTTGAACATTGGTAGTCGTGAACTCAGAATTGGGTTAGCTGTTCAAAGTCGGTTATAATATGAAAAAAAATACTACTTCACAAACCTTGTACTTTAGAGCTCAACCCAGAACATGAGTGCCCTGCCGTCAAGCCTTGGCAAAAACCATTCCTCGTGTAGTGAAAACCTGATGGAACTTATTGGGATTTGTTGAGAGAAAATTAGACTGAATATCACGTAGAACAAACTGAAAACTTAACTTTATTTACCTCAAAGAAATATAAAAAACAAGAAGATGTTGCCAGCACAGGAAACTCAAAACTATCTAACTAATCTCGAACTTAACCTCAACATCAAATATTGGGATTTGTTGAGAGTAAATTAGACTGAATATCACGTAGAATAAACCGAAAACTTAACTTAATTTACCTCAAATAAATATAAAAAACAAGAAGATGTTGCCAGCACAGGAAACTCAAAACTATCTAACTAATCTCGAACTCAACCTCAACATCAAATATTGGGATTTGTTGAGAGTAAATTAGACTGAATATCACGTAGAACAAACTGAAAACTTACCTTTATTTACCTCAAAGAAATATAAAAAACAAGAAGATGTTGCCAGCACAGGAAACTCAAAACTATCTAACTAATCTCGAACTCAACCTCAACAGAACTCATCCGCATATGCGTTACACGGAGGAAAAAAACCTCGAAACCCTACTACTGTCAGTCTGACAGCAAGACTTTCCGGTAGGCGTCAATGAAACAAGTTAATTGAAATTATAAACATTTTATATAAGTAAATATTTTGAAAACTTTCTGTATCACAAAATACCTCTACTGCAATAACAGAATAAGAAAATATAACGAATTGACCCGATTAGTTTATTTCTAAAAAACAATCTTATGATCTCGACTCCACGCTCCGTTAAAAGTTTCAATATTCTACTTACATCTAATGGACGATTTCTGTACCCCGAGAATACCCGCTGTTAAAATAGTTCCTCAAAAGACCCAGAAGTATCATTTTATGACTCCTTGCACTTCATGTTGATGCCTGAAACGGTGGTTTTTAAAGACGTATTTATACGGCTACCCTGCACTCAGTGCATTTATGAACTTTCACACAAGCCATTTATAATAATCGTGTCTCAGAGAAAAGCACAAAACGCTATTTAGTTTATTTTTTATTGCATTTGTTCTATGAAAGATCTCTTGATAAAAATTTGCATTTTCTAACATCAAACAGAATTGACTCGATTTATAAAATATTTCCATGAAAATTGAGCAGGAAGGATTGCAAAGAGGAATTTGAAAAGAAAAAAAAACTATTGAAATATTTAGCATCGTATGAAGGCACGTGCATTTATAAAATATGATAGGTTTCTTCTAAATGATTAAACCTTAAATAATGCTTTGGTTGATATACAAGCACAAAAGACATGATATAAATAATATAAAAAATCTGATGAAGAAAAATATTTATGATAATGCAATTATTCATTTGCTACTGAGGTTGAAAAAGTGGACATGATCGAAAATAAGCGCCTTTTTTCAACCAGTCGTATACATAAAGAAGAGATAAATTTGTAAGAGAAAAATGAAAAATTTCGTTCGAAAATTTTAAAATGAAATAAGGGTAAAAACAAACTCTAGAAAAACCATGGTTGCTGAGAAGCAGATCAAGACAAGATGATTTCCAAGAGCTACTTAGGGTTGGTGAGGAAATCATATCGTTAAATCATATCGGAAACCATATCGAGGTGAGAAAATTATCTCATTGGAATCCCTTTGCCGTTGGACTAACCGTGCCAAGGTTTTCTGGGTTTTCATCTCTATGTAACGCAAAAGCTGGTTTGTTCTAGAAAACAGTTCTAAACGAAGTATAGTTTGTCCCAATGCTTAATTCAAAAGCTCTCTTGTCTGCTGTGTTAGGTACTAAATTACAAGGCTACGGAGTTTAACATTGATTGTCATAAACTCAGAATTGGGTCGGCTGTTTAGTGCCGTTTTTCTCTTCTTTCTTTTTTTTAAATAACAAATTGAGTTTGAACTGTCGTCAATTTGTTGTTTTCTTCGATGCTTTTAAACGACTATTAAAATATAAAAGTTCGCCGTTTTTAAATATACGTATGCTTTCAGTTGTGTAATATGGTCAGTTAAACTTCAGCTACTTTATCTTGATCTTGTTCAGCCTATTTCAAATTCATCTTAGTATTCTCCTTGTAAGCTCTTGGTCGTATTTTACTACACAGAGAATTAACTTTGGTTTTTAGTGTAGAGAAAAATGAAGAGCCGAAAGTTATCAGTAGTGTTTTATAACACCACTTTGGTGGGAAATAGTTTTAATTATAATTAAAACTACTTCATATCCTCATAATTGGCGCGAAGACACACTAAATGTTTTTGCACTTTCTCTAAATATAACATTTCTCATATTATAAACAATTAGTGCAGTCCATAATGTTTAACATTCCACTTTGTTTAAAATCTTAAACTCGTTTTCTGATGACGACCCTCGGATATGACCACATTCTGTTCCACAGTAATATGATCGCCTATGGAGGTTGATCGTTCTTAAGAGTTACCTATATTGAAAATATTATCGAAGGTATAGGATTTTTCGCAAGCGATTTTAATCTTTAGTCATTGTCATTTTCTTGGTGCAGTAATGCCACTTTTGTTGACTTCATGAAAATCGGATCGAAGAATAAAATTTAGCGTCAATAAAAACTATCTATTCTGATATTATTATATGTAGAAACAAAATTACCAATTATGATTGATAGAATTATGCTTTTTGATAGAGTAAACAATTATGCTTTTGTTTAAGTTTACATTTAATTTTATATCAGAAAAATTAGTTTACTTTAAATATGGAGAAGAGATTTGTTTCTTTGAGATACTTAGTTATTTTTTTTTTAACTAATTTTTTTAAAACTCGAATTTAAGTTTCTACTCTTAAAAATGCATCATTTAATAGCATCTTTTTTATTTCACTCCGACTTCAACATGGGATTTTTCAATCTCTTTTGATTTTTGATATCTTTTAGAGATCTAAATAAGAGACACTCACAAATATTTCCCGCTCATTTGAATCTACTTATTTGTATTATTAATATTTTTTGTGTTGATATTTTTCTTGCTTCCTTATTTGAGCTATTCCGTATTTGGTGTGGAGGTCTTTTAATCTTTAGTCATTGTCATTTTCTTGGTGCAGTAATGCCACTTTTGTTGACTTCATGAAAATCGGATCGAGTAATAAAATTTAGCTTCAATAAAAATTATCTATGCTGATATTATTATATGTAGAAACAAAATTACCAATTATGATTGATAGAATTATGCTTTTTGATAGAGTAAACAATTATGCTTTTGTTTAAGTTTATATTTAATTTTATATCAGAAAAATTAGTTTACTTTAAATATGGAGAAGAGATTTGTTTCTTTGAGATACTTAGTTTTTTTTTTTTTAAATTATTTTTTTAAAACTCGACTTTAAGTTTCTACTCTTAAAAATGCATCATTTAATAGCATCTTTTTTATTTCACTCCGACTTCAACATGGGATTTTTCAATCTCTTTTGATTTTTGATATCTTTTAGAGATCTAAATAAGAGACACTCACAAGTATTTCCCGCTCATTTGAATCTACTTATTTGTATTATTAATATTTTTTGTGTTGATATTTTTTCTTGCTTCCTTATTTGAGCTATTCCGTATTTGGTGTGGAGGTTTGCCCGGTTGCTGGAGGAGGTTTTCACGATATCTCCTAAAGGTTTTCTTCAACACGAAGTCTACGAAAAAATTTCGTGCAATCAAAAAGTGGTCGTAAATAAAAGAGGTCGCTACACAGGGGTAGTCTATCCTGGAGGTTTCACTGCTCAATATTTCCTTTAATCGCCAAATAAGCACCGTTAATTAACATTATTAACAGTTGAACAGTGTACATAGTGCATAAAAATTGAAAGGAAATGTTAATTTCTTTCTAATCATAAAGAAGCCCGAACATAATCTTTTTAATTATAATCATGAGTCATTTTAGCCTTTTTCATCATCATTTGAACATTAAAAAAAGCTATTCCGCTTTTAAACAATAGACAGCATGTCATAGGGATAGGGAAAAAAAAAGACATTAGAAAGTCAACTGCTCTGTGTCATCAACAGATAGGGATATTATGTCGAGTGAAAAGGGAGAATTTCACACTTGGTAACCATCAATGGGATCCTCTCTTTCTCTGTCCTGCTCTTTGTTAAACCCTATTTATCGAGTCGGATAGAATCCTTGAATATTATCTCCTTATTTCTGGGATTAGGAGTTTTCGCACTCATAGAAGAAGCCTAGACCGTCGGGGACTGTCTCCAAATTTAGACACTAAATTCTCAAAATTTTTTTATAATTTCTTTGTTTCTATTGTTATTTGTTACATTAAAAGTACCTCTTTAAAAGGGAAAAAACGTATTCAATTTAAGTTGTATTTTGTTTTAAAGCATTCACGCAATAAGATGTTAGTCAGTAAACTGTAATACAATATGTGTCCGAATTTGGTGTTGAAAATACCAAAGATAGTCTGAAGAAATATTTTATTTCAAGTTAACGCTAAATCGAATGATCATACGCGCTTTAAAGAATGTATTTAAACGCCAGTAATTCCCATAGTAGACTGATCGTAAGATACGATTCCCAGTAGATCACCGAAGTCACTGATTGTGTTCAGTGAGTGGGTGGGTGACCGCCGTGATCAGCCTGAGAATTGCCCGAAGGTGTGCGGTATCGGTTCTCATTCAACAATTCGACAGTAGTGTGCTCGATTTCACGAGCAGGTCGTGGAGTCATCCGCTCTTCAGAGAATCATAACTGTGATAGCATATCTTTGGCTCATCCTCGGGGATGATTCCCAGACACCATCACCAGTAATTGGTCATTGTGCAGTTCAAGTGCCACGAAAATAAAGTTCTATTATTACTACAACTACACAACTTCAACATAGTTGTTTACCTATGATGAAGAATACTTGCATCAAGCTCACACTGTTTTTTAAAATAATTTACTCTCTCAACGTTTGAAATGCAGCGTTTTGGATGACAACGTTACACTTTTTCTAAGCTCAATCTGAGGCAATAGGCCATGCACTGTCTTGCTGTCCAATAAAGATGCAAAAATCCAGAGGAGGGGAGGCGTCTCCAGCTGTGCTGACAGTCAAGCACACGAGTGCTAACCTGCATAAAAACAGAAGTTCACTATTGTTACAAAAAGCATTCATGTTTTTAGCTATGTAATAAAGATGGCGTCAAATATATCGAAAAATTTGGTCGTATTATATTTTTATGCTGTTCTGTTTTATTAAGCCTAACTAGAATTTGTTTTAATGTCTTTAATGTTCTGCGTGTATGGTTGATTTACAAGTTAATTTTATTCCAAGAATAATGGAGCGAATGAATTCGAAACTAATTGTTCATTCTGTAAATTGAAGCATGAACATAACTTTACAAACCAGTATGAGCATCATATCTTATTGTTATTACAAGTTTTAGTGTTACTGGGTAAAAGAAAATGACAGCCACTACTTTATATCAAAAGAAGTGTAATAGAATATTCTTTGTGCTTCCCTAACTATTTTTTGTGTTTGATTACACTAAAAATTATCCTTGGAGTCTCACTGCATCGTTTTTGGTGTATAGTTTATTATATTTCGTAAAGAAGTATTTAGTTATTTTTACGATGTTTAAACAACTTAAATTGTAAAAGTTTTTAAAGCTTAAACTATGCGGATTTTAAAGAATTACTTTAAGTTTTAAAAAAAGAAGAAAAAAATAAAGCAGATTATTTTATTTGGGTAATACAACAGCTAACGACAAAAGAGTAATCTCATTATGAATCACATATGTAAGTGAGGATAAAACAAAATATAATGAATCACTACTGAAACTGAATTACTAATGAAACTGAATTGGAGACTAAATCTCTTATGAGACTGAATGTCTAATGGTATCACTAACAATAATCATTATTAAGACAAAATATCAAATGAGGCTGAATCTCTATTGACACTGAATATCTATTGAGACTGAATCTCTAATTGGACAGAATCGCTAATGAGATTGAATCTCCAATAAAATCTCTCGGAGACTGAATTTACTCGGATGTGGCTACGAATTTCACACAAATTAGATTTAAAAAAACTTTTGTGTAGTAAATACCGGGTAATGTTCAAGGAATAACTGGCAAGTGCATACAGGGAAATGGTAATCTTATAAAACATTAATTTAGGGAATACCAAGCAAGAGTATACAGAACAATATAGTCCTTGACTTAAAACATCAGCGTAAGGAATGTCGGGAAAGTCTACATAGAAAAATCTTGGAAACAAATTGGAATTGAAAGATTAGAGCTGCCTACTTGTTGTTATGAAATTTTGCTGCTGGGCAGATAAGTTTCTAAACTTGCTTGCCGCATGAACATGGATTGGAATAGCATTCCATCTTTCTTCTAATTCAACGGAATAAGATAAATAGTGGAAATT